>NW_028234442.1:18283547-18291047 GCF_977035675.1 Penaeus japonicus
AGAGAAGAAAGAGAAAAACGAGAGAGAGATTGACTGTGAGTGTGTGCGTGTGTCCCGACCTCTCCCCGTCCGTGCCAAGCAAGGTCATCTAGTGCCTGACACCGTTCTCTCTCTCCAGGTGTGACCTTCTTGATTGCCACTGGATGTTCCCATGACCTGAACCAGGCCTATATACTTCAGTAGGCCAAAATCTGATAAAACGAGGGGGGGAGGGGGATAAGCGAGTACCGAGTAAACGTGACCTGATTTATTTTTTCTTTGATCAATGTGACCCGAGAGCTTGCAATCGAGGGCGACACGTGACTCAATGGCCTATTTGGGATTTAGAAGCAACAGATTTTGCGGGATTTTGCGGGGGAGGGGGGGGCGGCGGTAATTGAGGCAAGCTATCATTATCACTATCATCATTGGCAGTAGTATTATCATTGTCCTTCTAATCACTATTGTCATATAATCATTACACCCACTTAGAATAATTATCACTACTATCACAATAATTATCATCATCACTATAACAATCACCATCATAATGACTAACCTTATTATCACTGCAACTTTGTAATGGACTTTAATGCAATTAACTACCGTGCCACTCGCTAAATACCATTTTTTTCGAACACGACGACCAATACCTACTGACAATCAACGCCCTCATGACCTATCTTGACCCTACGTTAGACCCCCATGAAAATTCCCCATGGACTTGACCCCCCCTCCCATGACCAAGTAACCTATCCGACGCCCCCCCTCCCCCCATTTCCTAAGAAAAAAAAAACGATGTCACGGTAACTAGGCGGTCTGGTCCTGCATGAAACCCTCATGAACTGATACCTAAGATCACCCACCATGACCGAGTGACCTATCCGACAACCACCATTCTCCCTTCTCATTTGTCGCCCGAGCCCCAGCGAGCGAGCGAGCGAGAGAGAGAGAGAGAAAGAGAGAGATAGAGAGAGAGAGAGAGAGAAAACATGTCACGGTAAACGTCCCTGTGGTGAGACTAGCACCCTTTTGTCAACAGGACGAGGCAATGTTGCAACTGCGGTGATTTGTACACCTTTTGAACAGTCCTCCCTTTCTCTTTCTCCCTCCCCTCCTCCCTCCCTCCCTCCCTCTCTGTCGCTCTCCCTCCCACCCTCCCTCCCTCTCTGTCTCTCTCCCTCCCTCCCTCCCCCTTCTCTCCCTCCCTCTCTGTCTCCTTGCTTCCCCATGATTTGCAACCCAGCCTTTAAAGCCCCAATTCCCCTCCTACTGGCGGCCACCCCCCTCCACGGCCATGCAATGATTCCCTATCTAACTTATCCCGATCGCCCTATCTTCCCACATCTACTCCCATTCTCTATCTTCTACTCACCACCTACTCCCAGCCCCTATTCCCCTTCTCCCTCCCCCCCACTCCCCATCAACCCCTAATCCCTCCAATCAACTCCCTCGCCCCCACTCCCTCGTACTCCCTTTCCCCAATCCCTAATCCCCCTCCCACCTACACAGCCTCAACTCCCTCCTTCCACCCCTACCTCACTCCCTCAACCCCCAACCCCCAACCCTGACGCTTCAAAAGACATCCCTTGTCCGCCCTGTTACTATGCTTATGCCCTACTACCCCGCCTGGCGTTCTAACCCCCCTCACCCCCTCCTCCAGCAACCCCCCCCCCTCAGTTACACAATCCCTGCCACATCTCAAGTCTCTGTCGCCCCCCCTCCCCCTCCGCGATCCCGATTTTTCGTTATTTTTATTTTGTTCCCTTCCGTCTTCTTCTTTTTCTTTTCCCTTTCCTTTCTCTTTTCCTCCTCCTACTCCTCTTCCTCCGCTCACACTTTCCTCTCTTAACCATCCCCCTCCTCTTCTCTTCTACGTCTATCTCCGTCTATCCCTCCTCCCCTTCCTCCTTCCCCCTCCTCTTCCTCCTCCTTCCCCCCTCCTCTTCCTCCTCTTTCCCCCCTCCTCATCCCTCCTCTTCCTCCCCTTCCCCCTCCTCTTCCTCCCTCCTCCCTCCCTCCTCCCTTCTCCTCCTCGCCCCCCGTGCCTTAACCGAAGTCTTGACGCCAATCTACGCGTCAGACGAAGAACCCCCCCCCCCCCCCCCCGCATGCTAACTCTCTTCTGGTACGCCCCCGCTCCCCGCTCCCACTCCTCACCCGCTTAGCCTCCTATCCCGAATCCCCGGCCTTCTATCCCTCTTCCCTTCTTCTTATCCCCGTATCCGTGGCTTTCTATCCTTCTCCCGGGCTTTCTTTGCCTCTCCTCGGCCTCCTATCCCTCTCCCCTTCCTCGCACCCCGTATCTCCGGCCATCTATCCCCCTCCCCTTCCTCCTATCCCGTGTTCCTTGACCTTTTATCCCTTTCCCTTCCTCCAATCCCAATTCATTTACCTTTTATCCCTTTCCCCTTCCTCTTATCCCGATTCATTTACCTTTTATCCCTTTCTCCTTCCTCCTATCCCAATTCATTTACCTTTTATCCCTTTCCCCTTCCTTTTATCCCGATTATCTTACCTTCTATCCCTTTCCCTTCCTCCTATCCCGATTATCCTACCTTCTATCCCTCTCCCCTTCCTCCAATCCCCTATCCACGTTCCGTTTAAGTCTGGGTCTACTTCGTACCCTGTGGTATGATATATAAAAGCGATTTTCCCTCGGCTGTCTTTTGGTCTATAGCCATGGTAATAAGTCATTTAGGGTCAGTGTGCTTAGGTGATGAGGAGAGGGGAGAGGGGAGAGGGTAGAGGGTAGAGGAGAGAGGGTAGAGGGGAGAGGGGAGAGGGGAGAAGGGAGGGGGAAGAGGGAAGATGGGAATGGGGGAGGGAGAGGGGAGATGCGAGAAGAGGAGAGGAGATGAGATAAGAGATGAGAAGAGAAGAGACGGGAAGAGAAAGTGAATGAAAAAGAAGACACGGAAAAGAGAGAGAGAGAGAGAGAGAGAGAGAGAGAGAGAGAGAGAGAGAGAGAGAGAGAGAGAGAGAGAGAGAGAGAGAGAGAGAGAGAGAGAGAGAGGGAGAGAGAGAGGGAGAGAGAGAGGGAAAGGGAGAGAGGGAAAGGGAGAGAGGGAAAGGGAGAGAGGGAAAGGGAGAGAGGGAAAGGGAGAGAGGGAAAGGGAGAGAGGGAGGGAGGAAGGGAGGGAGGGAGGGAGAGAGAGAGGGAGAGAGGGAGAGAGAGAAAGAGAAAGATGACAGAAGAAGAATGGCAACGTAGTGGTACGCGCCGTGCCGTTGCTAACATATTAAAAAAAAAACAAAAAAAAACAGCAAGGTCTTGTTACTCCCTCCCTCCCTCCCCATAAAACCCGACTTGGCAACTCCTCGAGATTCTGCCGCCACATGACCCAAGATCAGGATAAATCTTTACGGTTCTCGCCTAGTGAAGCCACTTCTTGGCTTGAGTGCGGATCTACTTTGCGTCAATTCTGGGGAACATTTCAGCACATCAGCTAGAATCCCTGGCAGTCACACTTGTTATGTGGTTACGTGAATGCTAAAAATAAAATCAACAGATCGAGATGAAAGGAGATAAAAAAATGACATTAAAATCTGAGAAGAGATTACCCTTTGCAACATGATGACGTCATCGCCATGCCGCAAACTGTCCATTATAATCTCGGCGGCTGGAATGCTTCTCGAACCTTCGGGCGTCCACTTCCGTGAATTAGATCTATCATGTGTCCACGCACGCACCTCTTCACTTACGCATGATCCAGGTCTTTCGCACAACTACGCACAGCGTCGCACACACGCATACACAAATTCTCTCTCTCTCTCTCTCTCTCTCTCTCTCTCTCTCTCTCTCTCTCTCTCTCTCTCTCTCTCTCTCTCTCATTCCCAGAAATTCTCCTTATCGGCCATTATTTCTATTCACTCGTTCCATTACCCATTTTTGTCTCTATGCCCTTTCTGTTTACTTTTTTACTTTCTTTCTCTCTCTCTACCCCCCTCTTCCTCCCCCCCCCCTCTCTCTCTCTCTCTCTCTCCACTTCCCTCCTCTCTCTCGCCGAAATCCTCCTTATCGGCCCTTAATTTTTTTTCTCTTCTTCCATTTTTTGCCTACCTCAACCTCGTCAATAATTGCCTCGCCTAATCCATCTCCATTCTCCCCTCCTCCCTACCACCATTACCCCTCCTCCCTCCTCCCTCCTCCCCTCTCCCCCCTCCCGCCTCTCATCTTCCGATTCTCCGAAACCCTCTTGCCTTCTGTCTTCGCATGTTTGGATTGACAAGTGGAGAAAAACTTCCATCTCCATTTCCCCCTCCACCTCCCCCTCCACCTCCACCTCTTCCTCCTCCTCTTCTTCTTCCTCCTCTACCTGTACCTCCACCTCTACCTCTACCTACCCGTCTACCTCCACTTCCTCCTCCTCAACCTCCCACATCCTTCTTCTCCTCCACCTCCACCCCTATCCCCATCCTCATCTTCCACCTCAACCGCCCCCACCCCTATCCCCATCCCCATCCTCCACCTCCACCGCCGTCATCCCCATCCTCCACCTCTTCAATCCTCCACCTCCACCGCCGTCATCCCCATCCTCCACCTCTTCCATCCTCCACCTCCACCGCCGTCATCCCCATCCACCTCCACCTCCACCGCCGTCATCCCTATCCTCCACCTCCACCGCCGTCATCCCTATCCTCCACCTCCACCGCCGTCATCCCTATCCTCCACCTCCACCGCCGTCATCCCTATCCTCCACCTCCACCGCCGTCATCCCCATCCACCTCCACCTCCACCGCCGTCATCCCCATCCACCTCCACCTCCACCGCCGTCATCCCCATCCTCCACCTCTTCCATCCTCCACCTCCACCGCCGTCATCCCCATCCACCTCCACCTCCACCGCCGTCATCCCCATCCTCCACCTCCACCGCCGTCATCCCCATCCACCTCCACCTCCACCGCCCCCACCCCTATCCCCATCCACCTCCACCGCCGTCATCCCCATCCACCTCCACCTCCACCGCCCCCACCCCTATCATCCCCATCCTCCACCTCCACCGCCGTCATCCCCATCCTCCACCTCTTCCATCCTCCACCTCCACCGCCCCCACCCCTATCCCCATCCACCTCTACCGCCCCCACCCCTATCCCCATCCCCATCCACCTCCACCTCCACCGCCGTCATCCCCATCCTCCACCTCTTCCACCCTCCACCTCCACCAAAATCCTTCATTAGGAAGTAGGATCCTTCCGGTGAGTGAACCCGACGCGGCGTGTCAACAAGCGGCCGATGGAGGTTTTCTCTCTTCTCTTCATCGTTCTGTTCTATTTTTTTTTTTTTTTCTATTGCCTCCTCCCCTCCCTTTTTTTGCATATTCTTGTATCCTCGTTCTCATCTTTACCCTCCCTTTTGTCTATTCTCCTATCCTTAACCTGATTTCTCTCCCCTTTTGTCTATACCCCTATCCTCATTCTTTCCTCCCTTCCCTCCCCCTTTGCCTATTCTCCTATCCTCATCCCCCGGTCCACATCCCTCTCCCTACTTCCTATATTCCAACCCACTATTTCAACCAATTTCTTCCCTCTCTCTCTCTTCCCCCTACTTCCATTTCCCCTAATTCCTTCCCCTCTCCCCTTCTCCCCATCCCCCACCTCGGTTTTACTTCCCCTCTTAATAGTACTCTTTTACCTAGTACTCCCAGACCCCCTCCCCCTCCCCCTCCCCACATTCCATCTCTCCTGCCTCCGATCTGTATTTGTTCTACTTAATTAATTGGCAATTTGCAATGTCGTGCGCTGGGCGGCTGGATCCTGCAGGACGGAAAAAGTCGCGAGGGGGCCCGAGGCACGGGATTTAGAATAAATAAGGAGGGATGGCCGGATACAGGTACAGTTATGTATATTTATATATATATTTATATATATATATATATATATATATATATATATATATATATATATATATATATGTGTGTGTGTGTGTGTGTGTGTGTGTGTGTGTGTGTGTGTGTGTGTGTGTGTGTGTGTGTGTGTATATGTGTGTATATGTATGTATATATATATATATATATATATATATATATATATATATATATATATATATATATATATATATATATATATATATATACATACAAATATTGTATATATGTATATGTATATGTATATATATATATATATATATATATATAATATATATATATACATACAAATATATAGATATATGAATATATATAAACTATAATGAATATATATAAAATAATAGAGAGTGTGTGTGAAAGAGTGAGTGAAAGAGAGAGAGAAAGAGCGGAAGAAAGAAATAAAGAGCGAAAAAGAAAGACAAAGAAAGAGAAAGAAATAAAGAGCGAACGAGAAAGAAAAAGAAAGAGAGCGATCGACAGAAGGAAAGAGAAAGAGAAACAGAAAAGAGAAAGAACGTGAGAGAGAGAGAGACAACAGACACCAAACACACACGCCTCGTGCCCTGACAATTCACCTTATGACAGCCATCCATCACCACAACATCAGCCACAAATGTCCGACCCTTTTAAGCTCCAGATAAGAGGGGGAGAGGGGGGGGGTAATGCACCTTATAAATCAAATAGAAAGAAAGGGAGGAGAAGAAATAGCCGAGGAAAAAAGAGATGAAAAAGATAGAGAAAGGAAAAAGAGAGAGAAAGAGAGAGAGAGAGAGAGAGAGAGAGAGAGAGAGAGAGAGAGAGAGAGAGAGAGAGAGAGAGAGAGAGAGAGAGAGAGAGAGAGAGAGAGAGAGAGAGAGAGAGAGAGAGAGGAGAAAACCGAGAAGGAAGGGGGGCAGAGGAGAAAGAGAAAGGGGAGAAAGACGAGAGTGAACGAAGAGAAAAAGAAAGATATTAAGGAAAAGAGAATGGGAAGGATCCGATGGAGACGAAATAAATATATGAAAGATGGAAAATACCAAAAGAGAAGAAAAGACGAGAAAAGGTCAAACAAAAGAAAAAAAAAACAAGGGAAGAAAAATAACAGACAAAAGAAAGGGTATAAATGAAAACAATAAAAAAAAAACATATAAACAAAAATAAATAATTAAACAAATAAAAGAACAAAGAAAAACAAATACAAAAGAACAACAAACATAACAAACAAAATAAGAACAAGAACAACGACCAGACACTTTAAACTTTAACCTCGCATCCAACATCATAAAGACCTCACCGCCGACATGCTTATCATTCACTTAAAATTGACAAAGCAACAAAAAAAGAAACAAAAAAAAAATATATATATATACATAAACAAACAAATAGGAACCGGCAAGCATGCAACTCCCTCGCCCCCTTACCAAAAAAAAAAGCAACAAAATATGCATGACAGAATTGCAGACTAAGGCCAGATTAAAACGAAGAAAATTATAACTATAATGCAACTTATTTTAGAGATTATGTGGGTCACTGATGCTTGGGTAACATGTTGAAAAAGTGAGTCTAAGTAAAAAGTAAACAAATAAACAACGTGTTTGTTTGTTTGTTTGTGAGAGAGAGAGAGAGAGAGAGAGAGAGAGAGAGAGAGAGAGAGAGAGAGAGAGAGAGAGAGAGA
>NW_028234442.1:18293547-18313547 GCF_977035675.1 Penaeus japonicus
GAAGAAGAAAGAGACAGAGTGATGCACCAAAAGAAAATAAACCTCAGAAAACTGAGAGGAAAAGCAGACAGAAAAACAAAGAGAGAGAATGAAAGGAGCTCAACCCAGGAAGTGAAGAGAGGGTCGGCGCGAAGGGGTGACATGAGGGGTAGGAAGAGAGAGGAGGAGAGAGGAGGGTGGGAGGGGATAGAGGGAGAGAGAAGGTTGGGAGGGGATAGAGGGAGAGAGGGAGAGAACGGTAGGGAGGGAGGGATGGGGACAGAGGAAGCGAGGGATGGAGAGGGGAGTGAGGCAGAAGGAAAGGAAAGGAAAGGAAAGGAAAGGAAAGGAAAGAAAAGAGAGAGGGGGGAGGGATGGATGGATATATATATATATATATATATATATATATATATATATATATATATATATATATATATAGAGAGAGAGAGAGAGAGAGAGAGAGAGAGAGAGAGAGAGAGAGAGAGAGAGAGAGAGAGAGAGAGAGAGAGAGAGAGAGAGAGAGAGAAAAGAGAGAGAGGAGAGAGAGAAAAGAGAGAGAGGAGAGAGAGAAAGAGAAAGAGAGAGAGAGAGAGAGAGAGAGAGAGAGAGGAGAGAGAGAGAGAGAGAGAGAGAGAAAGAGAGAGAGAGGAGAGAGAGAGGAGAGAGAGAAAAGAGAGAGAGAGAGAAAGAGAAAGGCATATATATCCGAGCTAAAGTTAGACTGTGCCGGGGAAATTTGCATATATATATACACACACACACAGTCGCCCTCTGGTACCCGGTACTCTCCCGGCACCCACCCGGTACTCTCCCGGTATGCAAGACAGGGTGGAATGCCGATGGCAAACGCAGGCTTAGAACGTCCTACTCACGGGAAGAACTGACGGCGCTTAATCTACCCTCGGCTAAGATAGGGACACGGAACCACACCATAAAAAGGAGACAGAAAATGAACATGCAATCGCTTAAAAAAAAATAATAATAATAAATATATAAATAAATAAAAGTGTGAAAAGGAAACTCACAAAAATATAGAAAAATATATATATAATAAAGAAGGGAAGTGGAGAGAGGCATACCTAAAAGAAAGGTGTAAAAAAAAAAAAACACGCACGTTAAGGAAATTCTCAAAGACTAACACCAAACCCCAAAAAGGTGAAAATTAGAAAAAAAAGAAACAAAAAAAACATAAAAAGACGTAAAAAAAAAACGCATAAAAAGGAAACAAAAACGAAAAACAAAAAATCGAACACACACTCATAAAAAAAAAAAATCCTGAAGTAAATCAACTCCGAAAGCACGTGCGCAAACTGGTCGTCCTTGTACGTTCAGAGAGAGAAAAAAATAAAATAAATAAAAAGCTGTATGTGTATATACTATCCATATTTAATCCTCAAGTAATCTACCCGGAGCACGTAAGGCCTGGTTATCTGCACGTAAAGAATACATAGAATGAACGTATATATATATTTAAGTGCAAATGTATACGTACATACATAAATACGCACACGGACACACGCAAACAGATAAAGTGTACACATATCCCAGCATGCGGATCCAATCACCTAAGTTAGGAGGAGGTGGGGGGTGGGGGGGAAGGGAGGAGGAGGAGGAGGAGGAGGAGGAGGAGGAGGAGGAGGAGGAGGAGGAGGAGGAAGAGAAAGGTATGAAGGAAGGGGGGAAGAGGGGTATTGGAGGCAGGAAGGACAAGGTAGAAGTGGAAGGGAGAGGGAGAGGGAGAGGGAGAGGGAGAGGGAGAGGGAGGAGGAAGAGGAGAAAGGAGATGGAAGGATAAGGAAGAGGGAGGAAGAGAAATAGGAGAAAAGGGGAGGGGGGAGAAGCGGTAGCGCCAATCTTGGATACATCTCGGTACTTGCAACACATGAAGATAGGTCCCTCAGAGCAGGTGTCTACCGTACCATTCACCGTGAGTCTGCTTTGAGATGAGGAAGAAGGGGGGAAGGGGGGAAGGGGGGAAGGGAGGAAGAGGGGAAGAGACCGGGAGAGGGGTAATGGGCAGCATAGGGACGGGGAGGGGGGGAGGAGTAGGGGGAGGGAGTTAGCAGACATAAAGGAAATGGGGTAGGGATGGGGGGTAGGGGTGGAAAGACAGGAGGGGATACACGGGAAGGGAGGGGAAGGGAGGGGTACAGGTGGGGGTTGGAGGGAGGGAGAGGAGGATACGTGACAACCTCGAGCTTTTAAGACGTGCTCTGAGGGGGAGGGGGGAAGGGCAGGAGGAGGAGGAGGAGGAGGAGGTATAGGAAAGGAAGTTGAGGAGAAGGTGAGGGAGGTTCGAGAGGTGAGGACGACCCCCCCCCCGGCCCTATAAGCTCCCCCCTCCCTCACACAGACACACACACACACACACACACGAAGGTTGCCGGAAAGATGATTATTAGAGGTTGAGAAGAGGGAAGTATTTCAAAGTGTATACCTAATCTGCATATGAATCATATCAATATCAACAATAACAACACTAACACCACCAACTATTATAATAATAATAACTACAACAATAATCACCGCAACCACAACCTTCATCACCATCATCTCCGTCATCACCAGAATCATAATCATCATAATAACATAAAGAGGACGAAGAAAACGAAGAAGAGAAAGAGCAAAAAGACGAAGAATGAGACGAAGACGAAGACGACGAAGAAGAGAAGGAGCAAGTGAAGGAAGAGGAAGAGGAAGAGGAAGAGGAAGAGGATGAAGAAGAGGAAGAATAATATGAAAAGGGAGAAAAGAAATATGTAAGTAAAAGAGTGAAAAGAAACGGAAAAGAAATAAGAAGCAAAGAGCGAAAGCCTGAGGGAATGCGAGGGACAAGAAGGGGAAGGGGGGAAAAAGGGGTGAAGGGAAGAGAGGGGGGGGGGAGGGGGGAGGGAGGGGGAGGGAGGGAGAGACCCCACACTTCCGCTGGCAGCTGATGGTATCCACACTCTTCTTCCTCTCTCTCTCTCTCTCTCTCTCTCTCTCTCTCTCTCTCTCTCTCTCTCTCTCTCTCTCTCTCTCTCTCTCTCTCTCTCTCTCTGTAAGTATAAATATGTGCGTTTCTCTTAGTATATTAGTGTTAGTGGTTGGGTATCTTCAAGTTTGCATGTTTGTGCTTGTACTTGTCCGTGTTTGTGCATGCTTGCGTTAACCGTGCGTTTACCCAGGCCAGGGTCTATCCTACAAATTATTACGCACATATGAGCGTGTGTGCATGCATGCTGTATCCCGACCGGCGTGTGAGGATATTCAAGCATGTGCGTGTATGCAGACCCAGTGCGCACTTGTATTCCTTGTGCATTCATGGCCGCTTGTACAGACACATCTCGCTGTGCCTGAGCATACATAGTTCGGCGGGGAGGTTTAAGACTGCCTTCGGTGGCGGGGGGAGGATGGAGGGGAGGAAGGAGGGGAGGGAGGGGAGGAAGAAGGGAGGAGGAGGGGAGGAAGAGGAGGGGAGGAGGAGGAGGGGAGGAGGAGGGGAGGAGGAGGGGAGGAAGAGGAGGGGGGGAAGAGGGAAGGAGGAGGAGGAGGGGAGGAGTAGTGAGGACGAAAAGGAGGCAGGAGAACGAAATGGAGGGGAAGGGAGTGGGAAGGAGGGGAAAGGAGAGAATAAGGAGGGGACTGAAGAGGGAATGGAGGAGAAGGAAGAGGAGAATGGAGAGGAGAGGAGAGGGAAGGGGAAGGAGAAGAGAGGCGAGAAGGAAGAGGGGGAGGGCAAGAAGGAGGGGAAGAAAAAAAGGAAAAACAGAAAGGAGGGGAATAAGACCGCAGAGGAGATGAAAGAAAACAACAAAAAGGACAATACGAAAATGTAGAAAAAAGAAGACTAAAGAGAAAGAAGGGAAGAAGGGATGAGAGAGACAGGACAATAGCGTCTCATATTACACAAGTAATCCAAAACTAGACAGACAAATAAATAAATAAAAAACAGCGCATAAAAAAATACATGAAAACAAAACGAGAGATAAAGAAACGAACGAGAGATCACAGCCAATAAGAAACAAAACGAACGAACAAAATGGAAAAAAATGGATGATGAAGGGAGACAATGCAACAAAAAAACAAAAACAAGCAAGCAACAAAAAAGTGCATGGAACCCGAATAACGAGAACGAAAAAGAAGCCTAAACTTTAATAAGAATTAGAAAAAAAAGTTAATCATAAAAGAAGGGAAGTATAACGACTACAGTAATGAAGGACATTGACGACGCGAGAAAGATGAAGATAAAAAAAGGCGTGAAAGATAAAGAAGGGAAAGAAGAAATAGAGAAGTAGAACATAAAGAAAGAAAAGAAGTGACAAATAAAGAATGGAAATGATGTGAAAAATTAGAAAGGAAAAGAAGACGTAGACTATAAATAAAGGGGGGAAATGTGAGAATTAAAGAAAGGAAAAAAACGTAGAAAATAAAGAAGGAAAATAAGTGAAAAAAATAGAAAAAGGAAAAATGTGAAAAATAAAGAAGGAAAAGAACACGTAGAACATACAGAAGAAACAAAACCTGAAAATGAAAATAAAAAAGACAGGAAATTTTTAAAAATGAGTTTTCGTGAAGAAAGAAACAAAAAAAGGACGGCAAAGACGAGATGAAACCTCCCTTGACTAAAGACAGACGGACTCCTTACCACCACTATCACCACCACCATCACCACCACCTCCACCATCAACCATCAACCACCACCACCATCACCTCCACCACCAAGAATAACAACAACAACCACCTACCACCATCAACACCACCACCACCTACCACCATCAACACCACCACCACCACCAACAACAACAACAACAACCACCCCCTCCTCCTCCTACTCCCTCCCTTAGCGGCCTCCTCTTCCTCTGGGGCGAAGACGCGAAAACCTCCAGGAGGAAACCCCGCGCTCCTAAGACCTTCGTGAAATGAGATCGCTTCTATTGCTCTCCTCCTTCCTTCCTTCCTTCTCGTCATCCTTTTTTCATCTTCTACTCCTATCCTTCGCTTCTCCGTTTCTCTCTTTCTCTCTCTCTCTCTCTCTTTCTCTCTCTCTCTCCTTCCCCCCTTTCGCTTCTCCCCCTCCATCATCCCTTCCTTCTTCCCTCTACCCCCAACCCTCTTCATCTTCATCCCTCCCACCTCTTCCTCCCATCCCCTACCCCCCCATCCCCCCTTTTGCATTGAGCAATGGAAGAGAAAGCAGTTCTCCCTCCCCCCCTACCCCCTAACCGCCATTTTTTCTCCTCTTCGCCCTACACGATGTCAAGCTGTCCTCCCCGACCTGTATTGTTTACATGATACACGGATGATACGGGGGTAAGGAGGGGGGGAGAGGAGGAGCAGAAGGAGAAGGAGAAGGAGAAGGAGGAGGAGGAGGAGGGGGGAGGGGGGGGAAGAAGAGGAGGAGGAAGAGGAGGAGGAGGAGGAGGAGGGGGGAGGGGGGGGAAGAAGAGGAGGAGGAAGAGGAGGAGGAGGAGGAGGAGGGGAAGGGATGGAAGGAGGAGAGAGAGCAATGGACATGAGAGGAGATAGAGAGAGAGGGGGGAATCAAGAAAGAGAGAAAGAAAGAGAGACAGAAAAACAAGATAGGCAGAAAGGCCAAAAGCGCATCAGCGCCTGACGTCCCCCCATCCCCCACCCTACCCCCCGCTCCTCGCCGTCCCCAAGGGTAGGCAGCGCCAGTGCGTCATACGGGGGTCGTCGGCAGTCGGGTAGTCGAGCAGTCGGGCATGCGCCTCGTCCGCGTCACCGCCATTCGGGGAGATGGGTTGGGGGAAGGTTGGGGGAGGGGGAGGGGTGGAAGGAAGATGGGATGAGGAACGGCGGAGGTGATGGTAAGGATGGATGGATAGTTGGAAGAGAGGCGAAGGAGAGAGGGAGTTGAGGCGCTGATGGGAGGGAATGGGTTGAGGAGTTGGGAGGAAGTAGGGGAGATAGGAAAGAGATGGGGGAAGGAAAGGGAGGCAGGAGGGGGGGGGAGCAGAGGTATAGGTGGAGAGAATAGGTTGGAGGAAGAACTCAAAAGAGCAACGAAGGAGGATGCCCCGTCTCACTCCCCCCCTCCCCTCTTCCCTCCTCTCCCGCCCCAATACCACCGAGAACCGTATTGTTTACCTATATCCCTACCCCTACCCCTACTCCCCCAACCTCCCCCCTTTCTTCTCCCCTCTCCTCGGACAAGACAATATGACATACCCAGCCACAACCTTACCCCACTCACCCTCCCCCTTTCTCCCCCCTTACCCCGGGGGCACCGTGCCCTCAAGGATGCCCAGGAGAATAACAGGTAGTTTATCATGGAAGGGGTGAGGCGAGCGAGGTAAAAGGAGAGGGAAACGGGAGAGAAAGGGAGAGGGGGTAGAGGTAAAGGGAGAGGAACACAGGAGGAGGTGGAGAGGGGGAGGGAGGAAGAGATGGAGGGAGGAAAATGTGGAGGGAGGAACAGAAAGAAGGAGAAAGAGAGAGAGAGAGAGAGAGAGAGAGAGAGAGAGAGAGAGTGAGAGAGAGAAGAGGAAGACGAGGAGGAGGAAGATGAGGAGGAGTAGGAACAGGAGAAATAGAATGAGGAACAGAGGGGCAAGGAGGAAAAATAGGAGAGGAAGAGGTGAAGAAAGAAATGAAGAGGAGAAAAAAAGGAAATGCAGAGGATGATCATGAAAGGAGAAGAGAAAGAAGAGGAAAAGATAGGAAAGAGAGAAGGGCCCAAATAAGATCAAACTCCAATACCCTCTCCCTTAATCAAAATCAATCAATCAATCAATCAATCAATCAAACAAACAAACAATCAACCAAATCAAAATCAAAACCAAACCAAATCCTTCGAAAATAAATAAATAATAAATCAAACAAACAAACAATCAACCAACCAAATCAAAACCAAACCAAATCCTTCGAAAATAAATAAATAAATAAATAAATAAATAATAATAAATAATAATAATAATAATAGATAATAATAATAAAAGCCACACTTTCAATCCCTCTCTGCCCCCCCCCCTCCCCCCGTAATGCGCGAGTCCTTTGATCCTTGATTTTCCTCAGACTTCACAACTTCCGTCATCCAATCTCTGGCGGGAGGAGGGGGGGTGAGGGGGTGAGGGGAGGTATGGGGGGCAGGGTGAGGGGTGGGAAGGAGGAGGGTAGGGTGTGGGGTGAGGGTGGACAAGGGGCGGAGATGGGGGTATGGGGTGGGTGTGTGGAGGTGGGGAGGGCAAGGGTGGTTTTTTTTTTTTTTTTTTTTTTTTTTTTTTTTTTTTTTTTTTTTTTTTTTTTTTATAGCAGGATAGGAAAGGTTGGAGGTTCGTGGAAGGAAGCTAGCTAGAGCGTCTGAAGAGAGAGAATGAAAATGAAGCAGTAGTAGATATAAAAGGGGTGGGGCAAACCCACTTGCTGCTTTTGTTTTATTTTGTTGTATTTATTTGTTTATTTATTTATTTATTTATTTTTTTTTTTAACAATTTATGGACTGTTAGCATAATTGTGGTATGTTTTCCTTAGTCGTTATAGATTTGCTGCTGCATAGTCTGGATTTGGTGTTCCGTTATCGAGATATGGTGCAATTCTCTTCCACCAAGAGTGATCTTTTTCGTGAGGATTCGTGTGCTTTTCTTCTTCTGATGTTTGGATTTATATTCATTGGCGTGTTTGCTTGGTTGGTTCCATTATGTCATGGTCAGTTGAGGATTTCCTGGCAGTGTATTGTTCTCCTCTTGCCCCGTTTATGATGTTATTGAAGGCTTCTTCATTTATGTACTGCACCCTATATGCGCTCAGGTCAATCGTTTTGTTCCGGATGAGATCTGCGATGAATTTGTCATCGTGTGTTTCGTAATGATAATAGTTATACTTGATTAGCTTGGCCCGGATCAGTTGCTCAATTTCATTGTGTGTTGGATTCTTGGGGAGAATCCCGATGTTTGTATCTTTTGCTCTTAGTCTTATCTCTGGGATTAGTCTGGGTTTGTTCGTCTTCGGTCGGACTGGCTCTTGGTGCTGGACTGGCGCCGGAAGTCTGTATTCTTCACCTTTCTCAGTTGCTCCTCGCTGCGTTATTTCCTCGCTCGCCGTTTTCTTCGCAGCCATTTCTTGTGTCGGCGAAGTTTCTCTGTTTCTTTTGTTATTTGTTTCGTGTTCCATGTCTTCAGTGTTTTCATTTGGCTCGGGTAATATCTTTTCAGATTCTTTTCCATGTGTGGTTTTCAATATGCCGAGTATTTGGTGGGCATCAATATTGTTTGGGTATTTGACCTTGGGTATATCATTCAGTGTATACATCTCGTCTATCGTCCTCTGGAAACTGCCTGGCTCGATAGTTTCTTTGATAGTTGCATAGATAATTGCACTCATGATGCTGGCAGCTGCATTGGGTGGTAGTGATTTAGCTATGGTATCCGAGCTAGTTTGAGTTGCTGGGCAGTTGGTTGAGGCTGCCCTTGCATAATTTGTTTGTTGTAACAGGGGAGCGGTTGTTCTCTGGCTTCGTAGTGTCTGTCTCTCTTGTTTCGTTCTTTCTTTGATTATTTCTTTTCGGATTATACATTTTGCGGCCAAAGTGCGGTGGTCATCTTTGCAATTAAGGCATTTTTTAGTGTTTTCTTTGCAGTTTTGGTACGTGAGGCGCATTCTGAGCAAGCTTTGTAATCTGCTGGTTTTGTGCAATCTTTGACTACGTGATCATATTTGTAGCATCTGTAGCATGGGACTATGTTTATGAAGATTTCTTTCTCTATGTATCTTGGTGGTATAGACTGGTGTAATATCAGCATCCCTTTTTCCAGGGCTTTCTTAGCCATTTGACTTGTTTCCAATCGTACTTTGATAATTGTTGGTGCGCTCGGTATTTTAATTACTTCCTCTATTTTTGCCCAACTATTTTCTCTCTCAATGTTTTGCTTCATTTCATCCACATCATAAGCGACAATCTGTCGGTCAATGTTCCTGATGTTTATGGTCCTCATTGCGTTATATTCTGGTGGATCTTGGATTTCAAAATGGTCCTTTTTGAAGAGCTCTTTGCATTGTTTTGTCATGAGTTGTTCAATTGTTTCATCATTGGCAATGGCATAGTAGGCATTTCTGCTGTCGTCTACTTTGAGGACTGTAACCTTGGCGAGTCCGAAACATTGCCATAGCTTTGCTCTCCTGTTTGGTAGGTTAGGGTTTTTGTCTTTAATTCTGACCCTTGCCATTGTAGCCTTATTTGAAGGCTTGGCAACTCATCTGTGGGGTGAGCGGGTCGTTCAGTTGTCCACTCAGCTTGATGTCAAGGCCGGCTGTGACTCCGCTCTTGATGCTTAATAAAAGTCGATTTATAGAGGTTGACTTGTAATTCCTGTTGCCTATGCTATGCCGGCTCTGAACAGGTGTCAGGAGCCGGGACGTGGACGTGGACCTTGCACCAAGTGAAGAGTTTTCAGACCACAAGGGCTACTTCACGAGAATGTCAAGGCGGGTCATGGCAGACAGGAGCACCATGGGAGCGTGTTAACGGTCCGGGTGTCCTGAGCTGAGTGGGGCAAGGGTGGGTAAGGGGTGAGAGGTGGAAGTAGGGGGGGGAGAGGGGGGGCAAGGGTAGGGGGTGGGGGAACGAGGGTGGGCAAGGGTAGGATGTGGGGGTACGAGTGTGGGCAAGGGGGTGGAGGTGAGGGGAACAAGAGTGGGCAAGGAGCGGGTATGAGGAACAAGAGTAGGAGAAAGGTGGGGTGTTGGGAGACGAGGATGAGGGGGAGGGGGGAGAGGGGGAGAGGGGGAGGGGGAAGGGGAGAGGGGGGAGGATGAGGTATATATAACAAGATGGACAGCTTTGATCTTGGATCTTAAAAGGAACCTCAGACCGACGTACTTACAAGGAGCCTAAGACCGACCACTTTATTAATCAGTAGATACAGTTTGATTATCATAAGAGGGGATGATAATGATGAAATAAAAACAATTGCATAATTGCTATAATGATACCATTAACGTCACGAATTAGACCACCAAAATAAATGAAAATATCATATACGATTAAAACAGTATAATATTACTCTTACACCACGGCGATAAAGATATTAAATATACTGATAATGATATCAATATATGACAGCGATGATAACAACAATATTAAGACTGATAAGAGCGACAGCAAACATAATTTACATGGGCTAACTGCCTTTAAAAATATATACATGCACACATACGCATCTGTGTGTGTGTGTGTGTGTGTGTGTGTGTGTGTGTGTGTGTGTGTGTGTGTGTGTGTGTGTGTGTGTGTGTGTGTGTGTGTGTGTGTGTGTGTGTGCGCGCGTGTTTGTAGTCTGTCAGTCTGTCTGTGTCTCCCTCCTCCTCCCTCCCTATCTTTCCTTCCTTCCATTCCCCCCCCTCCCTCCCTCTCTCTCTCTCTCTCTCTCGACCCGTCTTTTGCACTGTATATATTTCAGCATGTTGACATAGCTGTAAGGTTTTGTAAAATATATGTGAGCCCAAAGAGGGACTAAGATTGGGGTGAGGATAACCTATGTTACCTTATCCTTTTGAGATGTACGTAATCACTTGTCTCAATAAACTCGTCAAAGTCAAAAAAAGTCTCTCTCTCTCTCTCTCTCTCTCTCTCTCTCTCTCTCTCTCTCTCTCTCTCTCTCTCTCTCTCTCTCTCTCTCACTCTCTCTCTCTCTCTCTCTCTCTCTCTTCCCCACCTACCCTCCTTCCCTCCCTCCCTCCTGGCCTTGTCCTTCCTCGGCCATCCCGTTGTCCCTAGGCTTTGTCCTGGCGTGTTGACTGGGCGTATTGTCCTCCGGTATTGTCCCGCTCCGTGTTTGTCCTTGTTTGCCACGTACAATACCGTCGGTCGGGAATTATCTGGTCGCTTAGTCTCTCCGTTTCTTTCTCTCTTTCTCTTTTTTTCTATTTTTATTCATTTTTTTTGCTCTTTTACTTCTTTCTTTCTTTCTTTGTTTTATCTTTCTTTCTCTTTTTCTTCTACGTCATTCTGATAAACTACCCCCTCCCCTTCTCCTTAGTTCCCCTATCCCCTCTACCCCCCCCCCTCTTACATACATCAAAGAGATAAAAAAAAAACATAAAAAATATATAATAGCCAAATTCATTAGCGGTAATAAATGCCTCTACACGGTTATTCTCCCGCCATTCCAAAGAAGCCCAACGCCCCCCCCCCCTCCTCTCTCCTCCTTCCTTTCCCCCTTACTCCCCACACTCCCTCAGAGTCCCTCCCCTTTCTCCTATCTCCCCCCTACCCCCCCTCCGAGATCCCTATTACACCGCCTTTTGTCCTCCAATGAAATTGCATATTGGCTCAGAATAAAGCCTGACCACATTATTTTTATACATGAAAAGTAGTTATGACTTATTGATATACATAGAGAGATGAAAGTAGCCATGATCTTTAAAAAAAATATAGAGATGACTTAAAAGAAGCACGTAGTAATGATCTTAAAATGTATATAGGAAAACGATGACTTTAAATATACACAAAAAGTAACGATGACTATAAGAAAAAAGTATACACATAAAAGAAAAAAAAAGAAGACTTAAAACACACCTAATAAAATCAATAAAATAAAAACCTACACAAACAAGACCAAAGTAGCGATGACTTTCAGATGTATCCTTTCCCCTCCTCCTCGGCGTCATCACTTACGCAGGATATTTCCCGCCAAAGGAAAATGAAAGATAAAAAGGGAGAAAGAAGGCAGAGAAGACGAGGCGAGAAATGGGACACGTGGCAAGGCAAGGCAAGGCAAGGCAAGGCAAGGCAAGGGCGGTCGGTTTCCTTTCCTTCGTCGATGGCGCCGCACTTGTATGAATAAATAAATGAATAAATAAATAGATAAATATATGGCCTTTCTATCAGCCTGCGTGTTCTAAGGCTGTTTGTTTGTACGTAGCTGTTTTTCTGGCCTATATATACTTAATATATCTATACATTAACACACTTATAAATTCATAAATTCACATACATACATAAATACATACACATACTCATTCACATTCATATTTTCCTCGTTTTTTCCTATCTCTCACACTCACACTCACACTTACTCTCACTCACTCGCAGCCTAATTCTCTCTCCTAAATCTCCTTCTTTCTCAATTTTTTTTCTTTCTTTCTTTCTAAATACTAATTTCCACGAATCCAAGCCGAACCACCGTGATTGGTCGAACGGCTCCATCAGCCACGCCCCTCGACACAGCGTAACGGCCAATCATCGTCGTCGTTGCGGAAATCCTTATGGCTGGCCGCGCCTTCCATGAATTCTGATTGGTCATTAATCTCCCGCATTTTGAGACGTCGGTTATGACTTCGCGTCGCGTGTGGATAGATAACCCGAGTGTGTTTGGGTGTGGATGGGAAGAGGAGGGGGGAAGGGGGGAAGGGGGGAAGGGAGGGAGGGAGGGAGGGAGGGAGGGAGGGAGGGAGGGAGGGAGGGAGGGAGGGAGGGAGGGAGGGAGGGAGGGAGGGAGGGAGGGAAGGAAGGAAGGAAGGAAGGAAGGAAGGAAGGAAGGAAGGGAGAGAGAGAGAGAGAGAGAGAGAGGAGGAAATAGCAGGGAAGAGCAGGGCGGTAAATAGGAAGGATGGAAAGAGAAGAGAATGGCAATGTAGGAAAGAAGGAAGAGAAACGACAGACAAAAATGAGAAAAGGCAAATTGTAAGAGAGAAAAGGGAAGGCCCGATGGAAGCATGAGGGGAGGTTAAAAGGGAAGTAAAGATAAAATACGAAAGCCAGTCAAAACCAACGAACAGAATTGCACCAAAAGCAGGACAAAAAACAAAACAAACAAACAAACAATCAGCCTTCCTCCCGACCTTGTGGGAGGGGAGGGGAGGGGGGGGAGAATGAGAATAGACACCTCAAAACACCCTATCCCCTACCCACCCCTCCCCTCCCGTGAACCGGAAACCCGCCCTGTTCCGAGACAGTTTGCAACCTCCTCGCGGCAGCCGTTGCTACTACGAACCGGTTCCGGCCTGGAGCCCCTCGCCAATGCGGTGCAGAACCAGCGAAGCGCGTTGCTGTCGAGAAGTTTCGGGGTAACGCTTCTTTATTCACTATCATGGCCCTGTGCTTCATTTTAATTTTATATTATGGGTCTATGCTTCGTCTTTATTCCCTGCTATGACTCTCTGCTTCATTTTTATTATATATGGTTCTGTTGCTTCTTCTTTATTCCCTGCTATGACTCTCTGCTTCATTTTTTTTATATATGATGGTTCTGTTGCTTCGTCTTTACTCCCTGTCGAGGTCTTGTGCTTCATCTTTTTCCTCGTTATGGCCCTGTGCTTCAGTTTTATTCCATATCATGTGTCCTACTCCTTCTGTTCTGTACTTCGTCTTTACTCCCTGTCGAGGTCTTGTGCTTCATCTTTTTCCTCGTTATCCTAGCCCCATCTGGGCGCTCTTCCTCCATCTCTCTCCTCTCTCTCCTCTCTCTCCCCTCTTCCTCCCTTCATCTCCCTCATTTCTAGCCCCATTCCTCCCTCTCTCTCTCTCTCTCTCTCTCTCTCTCTCTCTCTCTCTCTCTCTCTCTCCCTCTCTCTCTCTCTCTATCCCTCTCCCTCTCCCTCTCCCTCTCCCTCTCCCTCTCCCTCTCCCTCTCCCTCTCCCTCTCCCTCTCCCTCTCCCTCTCTACTCCCTCTTCTTTCCCTCCCTCTGTCCCTCTTCTCCCTCATTCTGACTGACAAGCCTGACTGACGTCCCCCAACGATCGTAGAAGAG
The DNA here is from genome assembly GCF_977035675.1 of Penaeus japonicus. Classification (NCBI taxonomy): domain Eukaryota; kingdom Metazoa; phylum Arthropoda; class Malacostraca; order Decapoda; family Penaeidae; genus Penaeus; species Penaeus japonicus. Next base: position 18,307,217 of record NW_028234442.1, read on the forward strand.
TGGAAATTGCGATAACGAAGGAGGGAGATAAGAGACAAAAGGGGATATCGAAAGAAGATCACAGACAAAGGAAAATAACGAATGTGGGAGGAAGCCATTACGAACGATTAAAAGGCGTTGAAGAAAAAAATACAAGCTGAGCAAGTGGGCGACCTTGTGGGGGGTAGGGGGGGTGAAGTGAGGTTATCATCCGTAGACTTCATTATGTAATACGGTACAAGTCACAAATAAACGAGCATGCAACCACACCTGCATACAAACAAACAAACATTACACGCAAAATCATATAAACAAATCACACACAAAAAACATACAAACAGACAGAGAAAAAGAGGGAGAAAGAGAAAGAGAGAGAGAGAGAGAGAGACAAACAAACAAACAAAAAATGATAAGCATTCAAATCTCAAATCCCGAAACAATGACAGCAAATAATCCAAACAGCAACAGCTATTGACATAATCCAGTCGAATGATCTTATCCTGATGCATAAACCACCGGTGCAGAAGAACAACCAAGAAAAATATCTAATAATAAAAAAAACACCTACGCAAACAAGCAATGAAACACTGAAAGAATAAAACTCTCTCTCTCTCTCTTCTCCTTCTCCATCCCTTCCTCTCTCACTGTCTGTCGGTGTGTCTGTCTGTCTCTCCTGGAGAAAAGGGGAGGGTGACGGAGAAAGAGAGAAATGAGTGTGAAGGGTGAGAGAGGGAGCGAGGGAGGGAGAGAGGGGGAGAGGGGGAGAGGGAGAGAGGGAGAGAGAGAGAGAGAGAGAGAGAGAGAGAGAGAGAGAGAGAGAGAGAGAGAGAGAGAGAGAGAGAGAGAGAGATTTGGCCAGCACCTGTTGATGCGAAAACCCTCTCGTGAAAAGATGTCACAGGAAATAATACGTCTCATTGAAGGAAAGTGCAATTTAGGGGCGGGGAGGAGAGAGGGAAGAAGAGAGGGGTAGGAAGAGGGGAGGGGAGGGAAGAAGGGAGGGGAGGAAATGAGAGAGGGACGAGGGATGGAGGGGGGAAAAGGAAGAGAGATGGAGGGGGGTAGAGGGAAGAGGGATGGAGGGGGGAGAGGGGAGGGGAGAGGAGAGAGGGAAGTGGGTGGGGAGAGGGAAGTGTAAAGGGGAGGAAAGGGAAGAGAGGAAGGGAAAAGAGAGGAAAGAGGGGAGAGGGGAGAGGGAAGAGACACACCAACCCACCCTTTCCATCTGTAACACATTAATACATCACACAATAACAAAACATTACATTATATAAGTAATACACTTATTACACTAATATCCTATAAAACGTCTTGTTATTGCATAACATATCAACTTGTTACACATTCCCCCCCCTCCTACTTTCAACCTACCCCTTCCCCTTCACCCTCTCTCCTCCCTTCCCCCTCCCTCCTCCCCCCTTCCCCCTCCCTCCTCCCCCCTTCCCCCTCCCTCCTCCCCCCCTTCCCTTACCTCTTCCAACGAAGGAAGCCAGAAGTCGAGAACCCTTCCTGCAATTTACCGCCCCATCGGCCGCCACTTGCAATAACGGAAAGGAGAGGCAAAGAGCAAAGCGGTGTCCGCGAGAGGGCGATCAATTTCGTGCAACGTTGCAGCGTGTATGTGTAGTAAAAAGGAGCGAGCAAAGCAAATGAAAGTCGAAAGAGGAGGTCGAAGTCACCACTAGCGATCGAGTGGAGGAGGAGGAGGAGGAGGAGGAGGAGGAAAGAGAAGGAGGAGAGAGGAGGAGAGAGGAGGAGGAGCAGGAGAAAGGAGGAGGAGGAGGAGGAGGAGGAGGAGGAAAGAGGAAGAGGACCAGGATAGGGGGTAGCAGGAGAAAGGAGGAGGAGGAGGAGCAGGAGAGAGGAGGAGGAGGAGGAGGAGGAGGAGGAGGAGGAGGAGGAGGAGGAGGAGGAGGAGGAGGAGAGAGGAGGAGAGAGGAGAAGCAGGAGCGAGGAGGAGGAGGGGAAGGGGAGGAGGAGGAGGAGGGGAAGGGGGGGAGGAGGAGGAGGAGAAGGAGGGGAGGAGAGGGAAGGGGAGGGGAGAGGGAGGAGGAGACGGGAGGGAGGGGAGGAGGAGGAGGAGGGGAAGGGGGGGAGAAGGAGGAGGGGAGGAGAGGGAAGGGGAGGGGAGAGGGAGGAGGAGACGGGAGGGGAGGAGAAGGAGGAGGAGGAGGAGGAGGAGGAGGAAGAGGAGAAGGAGGAGAATGAGGAGAAGGAGGAGGAGGGAAGGAGGAAAAGAAGAGCAGAGGAGGAGGAGGAGGAGGAGGAAGAAGAGGAGAGAGAAAAAGGAGGAGAGACGGGGATTGGGGAGAGGTGGAAAAGGAGAGCAGAGGAGGAGGAGATAGGAGAAGAAAGGAAGAGAAAGGAGGAGAGAGAAGGAGGAGAAGGAAGGGGCAAGGAGGGAGGGGAAGGAGGATGGAAAAGGACGAAGAAAAATAGAGGAAAGACAAAAGGATAGTGGAGGAGAAGAATCAGTAGAGAAAGGAGAAGGAAAGACGGAAGAGGAGGTGAAGTCGAAAGAGGAGAAAGAGGAAAAGGAGGAGATGGGGCAGGAGGGAAAACGAGAGAGGAGGCGAAAAGAGAGAGAGAGAAGAAAAAAGGAGTAAAAAACGGAGAGAGCAGAAAAGAAAAAAATAAAGAGAGAGAGAAAGAAAAGAGAGAGAGGAGGAGGAGGAGGAGGAGGAGGAGGAGGAGGTGAAGAAGGAGGCGAAAGGAGCCAGGCTGCAACAGATACCAACGCCTGACCACCTCCATATACAGCGCGAGTTGCAACGGCGAAGGACAACAGCAACGTTTGTGCAACAAGGTTAGAATGTTGTCATGGGGCGCCGGGTGAAAGTGGAGAAACAAAAATACGAGGTAGAGAGAGTGAGAGGAGAAAGGGGAGGGAGGTTGTGAGAGAGAAGAGAGAGTGAGGAGGGGGCGGAGAAAGGGAAGGGAAGGGAAGGGAAGGTAAGGGGAGAGCAGAGAGAGAGAGAGAGAGAGAGAGAGAGAGAGAGAGAGAGAGAGAGAGAGAGAGAGAGAGAGAGAGAGAGGGAGAGAGAATGAGAGAGAGGCGAGAGAGAGTGAGAGAGAGGGGAGAGAGAGAGAGAGAGAGAGAGAGAGAAAGAGGAGAGGAGAGAAGAAGAGAGAGAAAGAGAGAGAGAGAGAGAGGAGAGAGGAAAGAGAGAGAGAGAGAGAGGAGAGAGGAAAGAGAGACGAGAGAGAGAGAGAGGAAGAGAGAGAGAGAGAGAGAGAGAGGAGAGAGAGAGAGAGAGAGAGAGAGAGAGAGAGAGAGAGAGAGAGAGAGAGAGAGAGAGAGAGAGAGAGAGAGAGAGAGAGAGAGAGAGAGAGAGAGAGAGAGAGAGAGAGAGAAGGAATAAATAAATAGATAGACAGATAGAGAGATAGATAGATAGAGAGAGAGAGAGAGAGAGAGAGAGAGAGAGAGAGAGAGAGAGAGAGAGAGAGAGAGAGAGAGAGAGAGAGAGAGAGAGAGAGAGAGAGAGAGAGAGAGAGAGAGAGGAGAGAGAGCGAAAGAGAGAGAGAGAGAGAGAGAGAGAGAGAGAGGAGAGAGAGCGAAAGAGAGAGAGAAGAGAAAACGAAAGAGAGACATACAAATGACAGATAAACAAACATCCAATATTAAGCAAGACATAAACTCCGAAAAGATTAAGACACGTGCCCACTTTTAACCACCCCCCCACCCAACACACGCCCGCACCCCACCCCACCCCACCCAACCACCCCCTCAAAGTTCAGTCCCCACCTATCCACCCACACTTTGCCTTTCCCCGCCCGCCCTTGACAAACCAAAGAGAGAGTTTAAATGTCTCACACACTCCAAAGACAACAAAAAAGAAAAAAGAAAAAAAGAGGGGGAAGGGGAGTGGGAGTGGGAGTGGGAGTGGGAGTGGGAGTAGGAGTGGGGGGGAGGGAGGGAGGGAGGGGAGTAGGAGGAAAACAAAGAGAAAGCCGAAAGCAAGACCAGATAAAGGGCAAGAGACGAGAAAAATCAGGACAGATACTGGGTCACCGTAAATACCAAACGGCGGTGAGAGCGAGAGACAGTGAGAGAGGGGGGGGGAGAGGGGGGAGAGAAAGAGAGATTGAGAACACAAAAGATAACGATAAAAGGTCATGGAAATGTAAATGCACAAGGAGAACGTGAAGGGTCAGAGCAAGTGTGAGGGGAAAAGGAAAGGGGAAAGTGTTGACGAAAAAACATTTAGGTGGCCTCATTTGTCCCCCACGTAGAGAGAGAGAGAGAGAGAGAGAGAGAGAGAGAGAGAGAGAGAGAGAGAGAGAGAGAGAGAGAGAGAGAGAGAGAGAGAGAGAGAGAGAGAGAGAGAGAGAGAGAGAGAGAGAGAGAGAGAGAGAGAGAGAGAGAGAGAGGGAGAAGAAGAGAGAGATAGAGAGAGAATAAGGGAGAGGGAGAAGAAGAGAGAGAGAGAGAGAATAAGGGAGAGGGAGAATAAGAGAGAGAGAGAGAGAGAATAAGAGAGAGAGAGAGAGAGAGAGAGAGAGAGAGAGAGAGAGAGAGAGAGAGAGAGAGAGAGAGAGAGAGAGAGAGAGAGAGAGAGAGAGAGAGAGAGAGAGAGAAGAGAGAGTGAGAAGAGAGAGAGAGAGAGAGAGAGAGAGAGAGAGAGAGAGAGAGAGAGAGAGAGAGAAAGTGAAACATAAATATAAAGAGAGAGAGAAACGGAGAGAACGAAAAGAAAAAAGACGGCACACGCCCACAAACACAATGAAGACCGACGGAGCCAGGTTTCAAGGACGGCGCCCCTTCGTCTTCAAACATGGGAAGAAAAGTCACCTTCTCTCTCTCTCTCTCTCTCTCTCTCTCTCTCTCTCTCTCTCTCTCTCTCTCTCTCTCTCTCTCTCTCTCTCTCTCTCCTTCCTTCTTCTGCTCTTTCTCTCTTTCTTTTGCTCCTTCTCTCTCGCCCATGCTCTTTCTCTCTCTACAACTCACTCTAACGCGGTCTTACTTCACTCTCTCCCTCTCCCTCCTTCCCCCACGTACTTAAAAACCATCAGAAAAGACTAAACTATCCAAAACAGATGAAAAAAAAGCGCCTACAAAAGAAGAAAAAAATGCGCCTACAAAAGAAAAAAAGAAAGAAGACAAAAAAAAAAAAAAACAGCGGGACCCCAAAGTTCCTGGTACCACCACCACAAGCCCTGAAATGCCATTGGAACCAGTGAATGCGATGACGTCACAGTCCCCAACAAAACCACATTCACATCTACGATCTATAATTCACACCTCCTTGGCGTGCGGGGAGAGAAAGTAAGTGTAGGACTGCCTGCCTGCCGATCAATTATATTGATTCCAGGACTAATTTACACGACGGGAGGTGGAGGTGGGAGGTGGGAGGGGGGGCGGGCATGCGAAAAGGCGTATTTCATCTACGTACATATAATTTTCTTTCAATTGACCGGTTTAAACGTAGGGGGGAAAGTCTTGCAAAATGATGGTTGTGGGCATATTTTTGTCCTTCGTTATATTTATACGTAAACACACACGATGTATTTCAATTTATCAAAATCATAGTCGATTCATACGACGAAGAAAGACATATTTTATTACGTTTCATTTAGACGCATATATAACACAAATATCTATCTATTCGGCCCCCTAAGTTATTCGTGTGTGCTCATGTATATATACAGGCTTATTATATGATAATCCCAACAATTACATGTATCTTATATACACACACAGCCGATATATGCATATATGTAAATATCCACACTATAGCTATCCATCTATCTAACAATTATTCAATATTCAAAACAAATAGGTCCTAAATAGCAATATGAGAAAGTTACTCACACAACATGAAACCTCAAATAATACATATTTATGTTATTCCCATAAAAAAAACACACACAAAAAGGCGAAAAATTCATTTAAAAAAAACAAATGAATTATGTAACTCCTCTGGCCACGGTGCGGCGCAATATACAACCTCCCCCCCTCCCCCCCTTAAGAAAAAAGCAAACCGATAGGCCTATACGAAGTCTAGACTGACTGCAATCTCCCTTAGCTACTTATTACAGCCTAGCTCGGGGGGTTTAGGCCTAAGCTCGGGATGGGTCAAACTTCCGCCTCTTGTTTCTAGCAGCCGTGGCATAGTTAGGGGGTGGGGGGAAAGGAAGGGAAAGGGGGGAGGGGGTGCACACATAAAAGCGAGTTAAAGGCTGGTTAAAAGTTAGCTAAGTCGGTTTGGGGATCGTAAGGGCTAGTTAAAGGTTAGCAAAGGCGGGTGGGGGAATCGTAAAGACTAGTTAAAAGTTAGCACAAACGCGAGGGAAGGTATATTATGAGATAACTAATGCCTAGATAAAAACAATATTACAGAGGAGGGGA
>NW_028234442.1:18316047-18328547 GCF_977035675.1 Penaeus japonicus
GGTACGCGAGGGGCAGTTTATGAGATATGAGCCGACACTTGAAAAAAAAAAAACTACTGATCCTACGCTCGTCGGTAGCTGACACTTGAAAAAAAAATGGTACTTAAACTGCAATTTATTAAAGTCAACTGCTAATTACTTTTAAAAAATAACTACAAACAACAAACACGCTGGCATTTAAAAAAAAATCACTAACAAATGGAGAGACTCTGAGCTTGGGAGAACTTGCTAACAAAAGAGACTCTAGACTGACAGTCAGACACGTGACTAGGCAGCTGACAATGAAGATCCCAGCTTACCCTCGCAAAGTCAAAGAAACGCCCATGAATCGAACCGCGTCAAGAAACGCCTGGTAATCCAACCTTGTAATCCAGCCTGGTAATCCGGCCAAGTAACCCAACCAAGTAACCCGGCGAAGAATACCCGACCTGGTAACGAAGGAGCACATTCAACGGTACGGACTCACCCTCGAACTATCAGCCTACACTCGTGCCCCCAGATTTACAGTCCCGTGATACTCGAGACCACGGCTGACACTCGAAGGGTTTATCTGGGCCGCCCTCGTCTAACACAACCCGCCCATTCACCCTCGAGGGAGCTGGCTCATCCTCATCCTTATCCTCATCCTCTAGCGGGGTGGGAGCCAGGTGACGCTTCAAGCACCTTCTGAATCACGCCCTCTCGCCGCGAAGCCACATTTCTTCTCTCTGCTGTTTTCTCTTGCTTTCTTTTGCTTTGTTGGACTCTCTCTCTCTCTCTCTCTCTCTCTCTCTCACTCACTCACTCACTCACTCACTCACTCACTCACTCACTCACTCACTCACTCACTCACTCACTCACTCACTCACTCACTCACTCTCTCGCTCACTTGCAGCCCAATTCTCTCAAATTATGTATGTCCGTGTGTATGTGTGTGTGTTTGAGATCGAGAAAGAGGGAGGGAAGAAGGAAGGGAGAGGGAAAGAAAGAAAGAAAGAAAGAAAGAGATTTTCCTCGCCTCATCATTCTCATTTGCAATCCCACTACAGTCGTGACAAAACCCAAGCATGTGCAGATCTGTTTACCCAAGAGCGAGAGACCTAGTTTCCCCCAAAGGCCGCAGGAGAAAAGTAAAATGAAAAGTGACAAACCTGGGTGTGGAGGGATTGGGGGATGGGTAGGGGAAGGGGAGGTGGAGACAAGATGGAGGAAGGGGATGGGGTAGTGGAGAGGAGGAGGTGGAGGAGGAGCTGGAGGAAAATGAAGGAGAGGAGGAGGAGGAGGAGAAGAAAAAGAAATAGAAGGAAAAGAAGTAGGAAGAGGAGAAGGGGGAGAAGGAGAAGAAGGAGGAGGAGGAGGAGGAGGAGGAGGAGGAGGAGGAGGAGGAAAAGAAATAAACGGAAAAGAAGTAGGAGGAGGAGAAGGGGGAGAAGGAGAAGGAGGAGGAGGAGGCAGGCAGGCATAAGGTGACTTATCCGACCCACTTTCTATCTTAACTCCTCCCTCCATCCCCCAGTGCCCCTCACCCACTCCCCTTACCCCAAGCTCCTTCTAAGTGAAGTCAGGTCGAGGTCAGCGAGACCGGGAGGGGGGGTGAGGGGCCATACGGGGCGGAGGACGAGTTAGAGAGAGAGAGAGAGGTCAAGCGAGTTCACTGTCAGGATGTGCCGGAGGGGACGGTAAGGGGAGAAGAGAGGGGAGATGAGAAAGGCAGAGAGAGGGAAATATAAGAAAGGAAGAGAGAGGAAAGCAAGAGAAAGAGTCAGGTGAGAGCCAATTATTGGAAGAGGCCTAAGACATAACAAGGAAAAAAACTATCATGGAAAAGGTACTAGTCGAATAGGCCTACACAAAGTTTTTCAAAAGAAAGAAAAAAAATCCTTAAACAAATCAACGCAATAAACACACGAAAATCGTTAAGAAATCACCCAAAATATATAATCAACAAATACAAAAATATATACTATGCTCACACAAAGCTATAACATACACCCTCTTATCCCTCTTCCCAACGATAAATCGACAAGAGAGAAAAAGCTAAATGATACTCGTGAAAAAAAAACGAAAAGAAAACGGTCCAAAGAACGAGATCCCCTTTCATTTCTCTCTCTCTCTCTCTCTCTCTCTCTCTCTCTCTCTCTCTCTCTCTCTCTCTCTCTCTCTCTCTCTCTCTCTCTCTCTCTCTCTCTCTCTGCCAAAGTCTCGAGAACATGTAGGAAGGGCTTTAAGCCGGAGCTTTACCGCGCCATAGAACACTACATAAAGTTGCATCCTCCCTCCCTTCCTCTCTCTCTCCCTCCCTCTCTTCTCCCTGATCTCTACTATCCCTCACCCCCTCTCTCCCTCCCTCTTCTCTCCCCTATCTCCACTACTCCTCATCCCCTCCCTTCTCCCTCAGCCGAGCTCATACCTCCGAAACTCTTAAACTAGGAAGGTAAGAGACAAGGGAAGTAGAAAGAGGGGGGGGGGAGGAGAGTGGGAAAGATGAGGAGTAGGTGGAGGAGGGAAGAGGAAGGAGAAGGAAGGAGGAGGGGGGAAACATATTAATAAATGATTCTGAAAAAAATACTCGAAAACAACACCAACAAAAACAATAATAACAGTAATGATTACAATAACAATAGGAATAAGAAAACGAAGATGATAATGATGAATACGAAGATAAAGAAGACAAAGACCAAACATCCCAAAAATAAAAGAGAGAGAGAGTGAAGGATAAAGATAGGATAAGCTCGATCCAGCTGCCCCTACTTTACTGACCCCTCTCACTACCAGTCCCTCTTCGCTCTTCCCTATCCCCCTCCCCATCACCCCCAACACCTTTCTACTTGAGTGATTCTCCCCCCTGTACCTTCTCCTTGCCCCCTTCCTCTACCTATCCCCTTACCTCTTCCCTCTCCCCTGTTCCTTTTCCCTATCCCCTCCCCCTCTACATCACCCTTCTATCCCCCACAACACCTTTCTCCTTCCGTGAATCTTCCCCCTGTCCCTCTTCCCTTTCCCACTCCCTCGTCCTCTTCCCTCCCCCTCCCTCTTCTCTCTTCCCTAACTCCTTCCCTACCCCCTCCCTCTTCTCTCTTCCCTACCCCCTCCCTCTTCTCTCTTCCCTAACCCCCTCCCTCTTCCCTACCCCTTCTTCCTCCCTCTCCCCCCCTCCCCCAACACCTTTCTCCTTCTGCGAAAACAAGAGCCAGCGAGAGGAGTCGGGTGTCAAAACAAGGTGTTCGCGAAGGCAGGAAAGGATGTTGAGCTACAGGAAGAAAGAGGGAGGGAAGGGGAATGGGGAGAGGAGGGAAAGAGGGAGGAATAGGAGAGGAGGGTGGGAGGAGGGAGAAGGACGAGGAGGAGGGAGAGAGGAAGGATACACATATGCATATCTAGTTAGATAAAGAGGTATGACGTATATTCTCCCTCTCTCCCTCCTTCTCCTTCTCCTATGCCTATTCATATGTATACACTGTATATAGTATGGATAAACTTATCAAAATCAAATTCAAAATCAAAATTCTCTCTCTCTCTCTCTCTCTCTCTCTCTCTCTCTCTCTCTCTCTGTCTGTCTGTCTGTCTGTGTCTGTCTCTCTCTCTATATATCTCTTACACACACACACGCTCCCTCCCTCCTTCCCCAACTTCACAAATGGGAATTCGCCCTGACATTTCCTCAAAGAATAATAAAATTAAAAGAAAAAGAAAACGAGCGAGAAAAAAAGACACATGTTCATTTGCCAACACCTCCGCCTCCCCCCATCCCCCCAAAAAAAAACTATATTCCACGTGTCTTGCAGAGAATTAACCTCAACCCGAGAAAGTTCACCGCCAACGAAATTCACTTCCTTTTGGGCCATTTCCTGAATTTAGAAAGTAAAGCGATGCCGCCGCCACAGTCACCGTGGCTTAGAAAATGGAATAGGCCTAGGCGAGGTTTCATTCTGGTTTCATTGGTGGTGGTGAGGGTGGTGGTGGTGGTGGTGGTGGTGGTGGTGATGATAGTGATAGTGATGATGATGATCAAGATATGATACTATGATGATATAATGATATGTTAATATGATGAAATAATGATAACGATCACGAAAATTATACAAACATTAATAAGGACAACGGTGCTGATACTGACAACAGTAACAAAAACAACAACAACAACAAATCGAACGATAGAGCGAAAAAAAAACAGCAACAGTGATCAAAAAGCAAACCAAAGACAAAGAGGGAAGCAATGGGAGGAGAAACCCCCAGCCTGGCCCAGCCTCCTTTGGAAACTCGCTTCACATTCAAAACACGGATTCCGGACAAGGGGAGGACAGAAAGGGGAAGGGGAAGGGGAGGGACGGGGGAAAGGGAAGGAGGGAGGGAAGGGAAGAGGGAGGGAGAGAAGGGCGAGGGTGGGAGGGATGGAGGGAAGGAGAGAGGGACGGGCGGAGGGAAGGAGAGGAGGGAGAGAGGGACGGGCGGAGGGAAGGACAGAAAGGGGAAGGGGAGGGACGGAGGGAAGAGGGAGGGACGGAGGGAAGAGGGAGGGAGGGAGGGAAGGAAGGGGAGAGGTAGGGAGGGAAGGAAGGGGAGAGGTAGGGAGGGAAGGAAGGGGAGAGGTAGGGAGGGAAGGAAAGGGAGAGGGAGGGAGGGGAGGATAGGGGATGAAAAAATGGGAAAAGGGGAAGAAATAATAATGATAATGATAATGATGATGATGACGATGACGTTGCTGTATGTCTATGCATCTGCACATATATATGTATAAGACCTTTATGCATGTATACGTATATGAATGCACGTATCTACACACTGTCCTCTTCTTCCTTCATTCCCTGTCTTTCCCCTCTTTCCTCAAGGGAAAAAAGGCGTCCAGTTCGCTTTTCCATCAGTGTTTGTCTCCCGATAATAAAAGCCAATCTCCGGCCCCGCTCAACGCCCCCTCCCCTCCCCTCCCCTGCCCCCTTACCCCCCCTCGTCAAGCACCAACATAAATAAGAGTGGCCTGGAGGAGCTTTGCGCCAGGTGAGAGAGAGAGAGAGAGAGAGAGAGAGAGAGAGAGAGAGAGAGAGAGAGAGAGAGAGAGAGAGAGAGAGAGAGAGAGAGAGAGAGAGAGAGAGAGAGAGAGAGTGAGAAGGAAGATAAGAGAGAGAGATGATAGAGAGCGAGAGCGAGATAGAGAGAGAGAGAGAGAGAGAGAGAGAGAGAGAGAGAGAGAGAGAGAGAGAGAGAGAGAGCTCAGGCATGGGACAATGGGGGTGAGGATGGGAGAGGGAAAGGGGAGATGGGGAAGGGGAAAGGATGATGAGGGAGGAGAGAGAAGGGAGAGGGGAGGGGGAAAGGATGATGTGTGTGTGTGTGTGTGTGTGTGTGTGTGTGTGTGTGTGTGTGTGTGTGTGTGTGTGTGTGTGTGTGTGTGTGTGTGTGTGTGTGTGTGTGTGTGCGTGTGTGAAAGTAAGCGGTTATAAGATAGAAGAAGAGTGAGTGAGTGAGAAAGAGACAGATTATCCACATATCTAAAGCATATACAATACAAATATACATATACACATAAACACAATAATCCACCCGTAGCCCACACACACACAAACTCGGCCTACACACACATGCACATCAGTCACGCCATCCCAGCTGCTTTAAAGCTATTTTTAGAAAAGAATACGGCGTGAGTGACACCCTGAGAAGGTCTGGGGAGAAAGCTGATGAAAGTGATGTCCTCCGACCGTGAATTTTGATCTTAAGATTTCTTTCACAGCAAATCACTTTCGGGTGCAATAGGGCATTGGGTCATTCAAAGCGAGTCAATGTCGGATCGAGTTCCCGGTAATTGCTCAATTGGTACCTGCTTATCTTGAGAGCGCTTTCTCTGATATTTAAGGTAAAAGCAGAACGGGAAACGCCAATTTCCTAACGATTCCCAATAACATTCTATTCTATTATTATTTATTTATTTATTTTTATTATTTTTTTTTTTGCAATACTCGAGTAAAAAAGATTGCTATAAACGATTAACTCTGTAGCACCACTAACCAAAGCCATTATCAAACTTCCGACGATCTTTCAAGCCAATTATCGTCTCTTTTTCATCTCCCACCCTCCTCTGCCCTCTTTATCCCCCCTCATGTCTTCTCTTCTTTCCCTCTTTCCTTGAGATAAAGACCTACCCCACCCCACCCTCCCTTTCCCCTGAGACGAGCCACCCCACCTTTGCAATAGGCCTAGGGAACTGACTACGCCCTCACGTGTAGGCCTCTCAACTTCTTGTCTCCTTTACCTCGTGTCTTTTTTTAGTCTTGTGAGTGTCTGTGTGTGTGTGTGTGTGTGTGTGTGTGTGTGTGTGTGTGTGTGTGTGTGTGTGTGTGTGTGTGTGTGTGTGTGTGTGTGTGTGTGTGGTAACGATAGAGAGAATGAGTGAGTGATTGAGAGTGAGATAAAGAGAGGCGAGAGAGAAGAGGGGGGAGATAGAGATAGAGATAGAGAGAGAGATGGAGAGGGAGAGAGAGATAGAGAGATGGAGAGGGAGAGAGAGATAGAGAGATGGAGAGGGAGAGAGAGATAGAGAGATGGAGAGGGAGAGAGAGGGAGAGGGAGAGAGAGAGAGAGAGAGAGAGAGAGAGAGAGAGAGAGAGAGAGAGAGAGATGAGAGAGATGGAGAGAGAGAGGGATGGAGAGGGAGGAGAGAGAGAGATGGAGAGAGAGAGAGAGAGAGAGGAGAGAGAGAGAGATGAGAGAGGAGAGAGAGAGAGAAGAAGGAGAGTGAGAGAGAGAGAGTAGAGATAGGCTAGAGAGATAGAGAGAGAGAGAGATAGAGAGAGAGAGAGAGAGAGAGAAGTAGAGAGAAGGAAAAGGCGCTATGAGAGAAAGCGCGAGAGAAAACGAGAAGAGAAAACGAGAGAGAGAGAGAAAACGAGAGAGAAAGAAAAACGAGAGAAAAGAGAACAGATATAGAATATATATATATATTATTTATAAATGAATAGAATTATATATAGATATATATATATAGAGAGAGAGAGAGAGAGAGAGAGAGAGAGAGAGAGAGAGAGAGAGAGAGAGAGAGCGAAAGAGAGAAAGCGAGAGAGAGAGAGAAAGAGAGAGAAAGAGAGAGAAACAACGACAGAAAGATAAAAAACAAATACAAAATACAAAAAAAAAACGCCAAAGACATCAAAAATGAAACGGACAGCAAGCGACATCACGAGCATGTATATACATCCGAGAGAACGTAGTCAAAGCACGGCGACCCCTAAGGGCATTCGAGCATCTGTTTATATATCAAGAAGGAGCATTCGCCATCATCTTCCCTTGCTCAATAAACATGTCACGTCAATAACACACACATAAGAACTCATCACTAATATTCATCACACCTGGGACAGCGTGACATCTGCAATATATTGAGAAAACTGAACGTCTTACGACACAACAGGTACGTCTGTTGATGCAACGATATACAATTACAAAACCACTGACAGCAGATATACTCCGACACCTGGCAATACTTTTGTGTATATTTTAGTAACGTTTTAAAGGATCGAAACGAAAATATGATTTTTTTTCGTAAGTGAGTGCAATGGATAGTTTCTCTCTCTCTCTCTCTCTCTCTATAACACATGGGTGTAGTCTAAACAGTGACGCATACCCATTTACACACTGTATAAAATAGTATACATGAACGAACACATGTGTATATACGCATAAACATACACACAAATCCACATGAACATACACAAAAATATTTAAGTACACACATAATAAACACATAAACATACACAAAACTATACACATAAACATACACATACACACACATTAAACACACACATATACACACACACAAGTAATAAAAAAAACACACGCACACAAAGCCCACTCTTGCCCCTCTCAATGTCTCTCACAAAACGCGTACAAGCTCCGTCTACGCTCGGGTCACACACAACAAGTCTTCTGTAGTATGTAGTATGACGTCCCCTTGGCTATGTCTTGAGGGACTGCGGTCTGTCGGTCTGTCTGGGCTTTGCGGACGCGATCAGCTGTCTCGAGTTCGGAGCTTGTGTCTTTTAAAAATCGCTTTGTAGTTTTTAGAAGCTTGTATAAAATTCGAACGGGTCGCAAATAAAAAGTTGGGTACGGCTCGCTGTTGGGGGGTTGAGGTTCTGTTACCCAAGGGGGAGAGGAATGTCCTTTTTTGAATGACCTAACGGCGAAGCTTTCTGACTCGTGCTAAAATTCATAGGCACAAGGAGAGCCAACAGCGAACACGCCAAACTTTTAACTTTGGAATGCACACGGTTTATCAGGCGGGTGGACTTACCTTGTGTTGAGAAACGGGTCCTAATAAGACTATCAATCCGATGGCGATATATATCCTCATTTTGGCGATGCTAAAAAAGTAAAAAGAACACTTTGTGTGGCAGTAATCCAGAAAAGAGCGCAACACGTCCTCACACCATCACTTCCAAACGTGCACTGAGCTGCCACTACGCGGCGCATGCGCAGAACGACGGCCTTTGTAGGGGATACGAACTCACTATTAATGTCATACTTGTATACCTTTCTACTTGCCTTTTAGATCATACTGCATATTCATGGTACATTATCTTTATTAGAAGTATTCCCGAGATACAACCGTGAATTACATACAATTGACGCTGAACGTTGTTTATAGAAAAGTTCTAAGAAAACATCGCTCTTTCTCCGATGCTTATGTGACCGAATATCTTACTCAGCATATCTGGCATGTTTCTCTCTTATTCAGTAACTGAGAAGATAAAGCCAAGTGCATAAAATTTACTATGTCGTATCCAATTGGACACTATATCTTACACTCTTAGCAACAAAGAAGAAGAGCGAATGTAGTATAGATGAAAATATATATATCACGAACTACTGCATAAATATCCAGAAATTCCAAACTGTCAACTCTTCTTACAAAGGTCACCTGCTTTCTTTTTATTTTTATTTTTTTTCACGTGGAGGATCAAGAGCACGCGTCCGCTATTTTCATGAAACCTCGGATTTTACCTGAGAATTTGATGTGTATTTGTGATAGAAAATCTCCTAATTGCCGTAATAAATAAATATATATATATATAATATTTATAAATAAATAATTATTATACATATATAATATATATACATATATGTATTATATATATCATATATATATGGTATTATATATATATATATTATAATATATATAAATATAATATATATATATGTTAAATACGCGGTGCGTTGTGCTGAGTGTGCTGTGTGTGTGTATTCCTCTGTCTATGTATATATAAACACACAACTCACACACATCAACATACACAACACACACAAACAACACACACACACACCACACAACACACACACATATATAATATATATATATATATATATAATATATAAATAGTTGCGTATATACAATATATATTGTTGCATAAAACTATATCAAATATATACGGTGAGTATATATGCTATATCAATATATCTTAGATCACATATTTATCTATATCTATCTATCTTATATATATATATATGTATTATATTATATGTATATATATGTATTATGTAATAAAAAATACTGTGTGTGGTAATATATATCTGTATTGTGTAGGTATATGTATATATATATATATATATATATATTACATATAAATATATATATGTATATATATATATATATATATATATATATATATATATATATATATATATATACACACATAAAAAAAATCTAGTACTTTACCGTACTTGACAAAAAGATTACATACCAAAAAAATAAATCAAAGGAACAATTTCTCGAATCGATATCCTAACAACGGGAGCGAAAGCGAAGAAAAGCAGCAACATTTCTGCTTCGTATTTCAATCCAGAGTGTCTCGCGTGTCCTGCAAGAATGAGTCAAAACAGTAAGCATGAGATAAGTCATACTGCGTAAACTTCTAATCTGATCACATAAATAAGGCGGAATTCTAATGAATATGTTCGTGACTTGACGTTTTTTTTTGTTTTTTTTTTTTAGATTCAGTTACCAATGGCCGCCCTGCTCGTGGACGCTCCATGGTGATTACGTCTTTGTATTTTGTGTAAAAGTTTGTGATTTGTATGAAGAGATGTGTTTATGTACACACACACACACACACACACACACACACACACACCACTCCACACAGCACATACACACTGCACACACCACACAGACAACCAATATAATATATATATAATATAATATATATTCATATATATATATATATTATATATATATACATATATATATATATACATATATACGTATGTGTAGTACGTGTTTGTTTACGTGTGTGACTGTGTGTGTATGTATATATATGTATATGTATATGTTATATATATATATATATATATATAATACCTATATTATATATACAAATATATATTATATATATAAATATATATATATAATATATATATATATCTATATAAAATATATATATATGTGTGTGTGTGTGTGTGTGTGTATGTGGATGTATATATATATAAATTATTATATATATATATATATATATATATATATATATAATATATATGTGGTTGTGTGTGTGTGTGTATGTTATGAACATATACATATACATACACATACAATACCACTTTCACGCCATATCATAGATAATATATATAAATATATATATATATATAATATATATATATATTATATATATGTATATATATATTATTACATATAGATAATATATAATATATATATTATATATGTAATATATATAATATACATACATATAAGATATATATATTTAATATAATATATATATATATATATTATATATAATATATATGCATAAATATTTATGTGGTTGAGATATCCTGTCAGCTGCACCTAAATCTGATAAGCGGTTAACTCATTTCACAGCTGTTATGGTGTCTAATTCTACGCACAAGTAGCCATTTCCTCAACTGGGAGTTTCGTTTCCCAATTTGTTGATCTTCATGTATTTTTCCTGCTATGTACATGAAGTGTATTTTTTTTTTTTTTTTTTTTTGGTACTGAACTCCTTTTCACTCTCTCTCTGTCTGTCTCTGTCTGTCTCTCTCTTTCTCTCTCTCTCTCTCTCTCTCTCTCTCTCTCTCTCTCTCTCTCTCTCTCTCTCCTCTTCTCCTCTCTCTCTCCTCACCTCTCTTCATATATATGTATTTATATATATATTATAATAAATATTTAAATAGATATGACACCAATGGGAACACAGGACATCGCGTAGATTGCGTCAGTGCTCGATTCTGTTCCCTTCCGCTGATTGTCCATGACCCGCAGATTGGGGGGAATCTTCTCTCATCAACAGGCTGCCTAATTTCAACCTTAACAGTGGTTTTCTCCTGCTGATGGTCTCCGATCCTCACATTTCTCCGCATGTTTCCTTACCCCGGACACCCTTCACACAGAGCCGGACCCATCGCTTACCTGATATGAACCTGCCCTGTTCGTTCCTGTTCCGCTGCGCCTCCGTTTACGTTTCCTGCTCTCGCTTGTACCCTTTTGCACGTGTTTCCCCTTTTAAGGCCTTTTTATTATACCCTTTGTTCTCTTTCTCTCTCAGACCTGAAGATGGGTTCCCGATGGATCCCTGAAATGTTGTCTATTTCAATAAATCTGTTTTGTGTATAGTGGGTTTATCTGCCATTATACACGGTAAGGTCCTGTTTTGAAGCCGTATATATATGTATATGATATATATGTATATATATATATATGTTTTATATGTTATGTATATATATATATACAATAATATATATATATATATATATATATATATATATATATATATGTATATGTATTATATATTTATATTATAATATATATATATTTATATATATATATATATATATATAAATATATATAATATATATAAATATATATGTATATATGTAATATATGTATATATAATATTTAATATAATATAATTATTATATATGGTGTGTGTGTGTGTTTTGTGTGTGTGTGTGTGTGATTGTTTGTATGTATGTATGTATGTGTGCGTGTGTGTGCGTATATACATACAGATCTATAAATGAGAAAAGAAACGGAGAGATGGAGAGACAGAGAGATATTTTAATTGTCACTAGTCTCCAATGAAAAAAAAAAATAAAAATAAAAGATCTAGCGACTTGTTATGTGTAATCTTCAATTGAGACAAATAGTATTATTCAACTATAAGCGATGCTCAGCCCCGGAATTCTCGTTTTTAATTTTAATCAACTCAGGGTCTCACTGAGTTATAATTCCTGTATTTTTATATATTGAATAAAAAATGCTTCAAAAATATCAGTAAGTAAAGTGAAGATACAACCCCAAAAATAAAAATGTTCACACACATCACAACCAAAATCATCACAACGTTCTTAGCTTAGTCATGTACAATTTTTATTCATTTACTCATGTAGTCAAAGGCTTCTGAAAATTGCTCCATCTTTCCAATTACTCACTCTTTTCCTATTTCTTTTTTTTTCTTTTCTTTTTTGTTTTTGTTGTCCATTATAGATTTTTTTTATTGGTTCTCCCTTGAAGTTTTAATTGC
>NW_028234442.1:18333547-18336047 GCF_977035675.1 Penaeus japonicus
CTTAGTAATAAAAATAATAATAGTGAGAGTAAGGATGATAGATAATGTTAATTATTATAACGGTGATAATAAAGATGATGATGTCGATTCTGATAATGATGGTCATAATCATAATGGTGATGATAATAATCATGATAATAATGGTAATTATGATGATAATGATAATGATGAGCATAATCGATCCAGCAGTGTGTGATGTTAAACAAAACATAAAACATAATAAATAAATAATATTTTCGGAAAAAGAAATCGAAAAAAATCAAAACCTTTTCCGCGATAACTCCGATGTGTAGCTTTCTCTTTCTCTCTCTCTCTCTCTTTCTCTCTTATTTCTCTCTTTCACTCTCTTACTCTTCTTTCCTTCTCTTTGGTTTCTTCTATTTCTTTTACCCCCTTCTCGTCTTCTTTTAACAATCTTTCTCTTCCTCTCTTTTATTATCTATCCCTTTTTCTCTCTCCTTTTCCCTATATTTTCATCCTTTCTATCTTCCTCCCTATCTCCTTTGATATTTTCTTTAGTCGATATCCTCGTTTATTTCCTCCGTTCCCATCTATTTCTTCATTTCACTTTTACTCTCTCACCATACCATTCCTCTTTATTCTCTTATCTCATCCTACTCTCTAACCCATATTATCCCTCCCTTCCTTTTCTTCTCATCCTCACCTACTCTCTCACCCATTCCCTTCCCCCCTCCTTCCCTTTTTTCTTCATTCATCTAACTCTACACAACATTCCTCTTCTCTTTTCTCACAATCTCACTCCTATCTCTCAATCTTCCTCCCCTACCTTTTTCTTAATTTCATTCCCTACCTCTCTCACCATCCATTCCTCCCCTCCCTTCCCTCTTTCTTCTTCATCCTCACTCCCCTACTTCTCACCCACACCATTTCCATCCCCTTCACGCTTTCTTCTCTCTCTCACCTACTCTATCACCATCCCATTCTCCCCCTCTTCCTCTTCTTCTCTCATCTCACTCCCCTCTTCTCACCACCCCTTTATCCCTCTCCCCTTCCCTCATTTTCTCTCATCCTCACCCTACTTTCACATCCATTCTCCTCCTCCCTTTCCCTCTATCTTCTCTATCCCTACCCCACCTTCACCCATCCCTTCTCCCCCTCCCTCCCCTCTTTCTTCCTTCATCCTCATACCTACTCTCTCACCATCCATTTCCCATCTTCCCCTCTATCTCCTTATCCTACTCTCTCTCTACCATCCATTCCCCCCCTCCCTTCCTCATTTCCTTCATTCATCCTTACTTTCACATCCATTCCCTCCCTATTCTTTTCCTCTCATCCTCACTCCTACTTCTCTACCATCCATTCCTCTTCTCTTTTCTCTCTCATCTCACTCCCTACTCTCTCACCACCCCATTTCCTTCCCCCCCTTGCTCTTTCTTCTCTCATCCTACCTACTCTCTCACATC
Organism: Penaeus japonicus; assembly: GCF_977035675.1. Lineage (NCBI taxonomy): Eukaryota > Metazoa > Arthropoda > Malacostraca > Decapoda > Penaeidae > Penaeus > Penaeus japonicus. The sequence goes on from NW_028234442.1 coordinate 18,334,972, forward strand.
CATTCTCCCCTCCCCTTCCTCTTTTCTCTTTTCACCTCACCCTATCTCTCACCCACCCATTTCTTACCTCCCTTTTCTTCTTTCATACTCACCTTACTCTCTCACCATCCCATTCCCCCTCCCTTCCCTTTTCTTTTTCATCCTCACCCTACTCTTCACCCATCCCATTCTCCCCCTCACTTCCCTCTTAATTTCTTCATTCCTACCTACTCTCTCACCCACATTCTCCTTCCCTTCCCTCTATATTCTCTATCCTCACTCGCCCTACTCTCATCACCCATCCCATTCCCCGCCTCCCCTTCCCCTCTTTCTTCTCTCATCCTCATCCCCTACTCTCTCACCCATCCCATTCTCCCCCCCTTCCCTCCGTTCTTTATCCTCACCCTACTCTCTCAATCCCATTCTCCCTCCCTTCCCTCTTTCTTCTTCTCATCCTCACCCCTACTCTCTCCCCCCTTCCCCTGCTTTTACTCTATCTCACCCCTACTCTTCACCCATCCATCTCCATTTCCCTCTTTCTTCTTCATCTCACCCCTCTCTTCACCCATCCATTTCCCCCCTCCTCTTCCCCTCTTTCTTCTCTCATCTACACTCTATTCTCTACCATCCCATTCCCCCCTCCTCCTCTTTCTTCTCTCCTCTCACCCTATTCTCACCCATCCTTCCCCTCCCTTCCTCTTTCTCCTCTCATCCTCACTCCCTACTTCGCACCCATCATTCTCCCTCCGTTCCCCGTTTCTTCTTCTCTTCACTCCTATACTCTCTCACCATCCATTCCCATCCCCTTACCTTTTTTTCTCATCCTACCCTACTCTCTCACCCACCCCATTCCTCACCCCTCCCTTCTCTTTTTCTCTCATCCACACCCTACTCTCTACCCATCATTTCCCCTTCTTCCCCTCTTTATTCTCTCATCTTCATCCCTACTCTTACCCACCCCAGTTCCCCATCACTTCCTTCTTTCCTTCTCTCATCCTCACTCCTTCCCTTATTCAGACTCTTCTCCCCGTACCCATCCCTTGATTCCTTTATCTCCCTGCTTTTATACTCCCTCCTTTTCTCTCCCTCCCCTCCTC
>NW_028234442.1:18378547-18396047 GCF_977035675.1 Penaeus japonicus
TATAAAGAAACAAAGAAAAAAAAAAAAAAAAAAATGAGGGTTACCAATAAAAAAATCTTTATGAAATGAACTCTATATTATCTCTTAGCATCATTCTACTCTTTTGTTTAATGGAAAAGGAATCTACTGTGAAAATCTTTGGAAACCAATTTGCACTAATTCAATGAGCTTGCAAATTTTCCATACTCTGATTCACTGTAAATGATTGCACTATATCATCATGGAGATATTCAAAAATGGAGTTGGATTTTTTCTTAAAGCGAAAGGGTTAGAAACTACTAATAAAGGGTGGAAAAATTCATGAACTTTTTTTTTTTTTGTAAAAAGATCAATTATGGGGGGGGGTAGGAGAATAAGCTGCCGTACTTTAAATTGTCAAGCCTTATATGTCCATAGTGGAAAAAGTTACTTTTTTTTCTAAAATAAATTGTAGGTTAAAAGAGAGTTTCTTCAAGTCTACGAAGATTGTATTTTTAAAGTGAGCTGGATGTATATGTAATGACTTAAATTTTAAATGTATATGTTAAATTATACTATATAAATATACTATTATATTATGAGCAATCTAAACAGGTATCTCTGGTCTTCCTGATTTATCCAAGCAGAGCCTTAATGGAGAACATAACATGGTAACATTGTCCCATAAGGACTTCCTCGTGACGTGAAAATCAACTTTTTGCACAACCCAAAAGTGAGAAAAAGACAAACCATTTCTAAAAGCAAACCATATGATTCTTAAAGCCAAAAAAGCAAGTTATAGGCTTAATTGTGGGCGTCCACGCAAAGAGAAAAAATGTAAGTCAAAGCACAGACTGATATATCCAGAAGCCCTGAGGGATAGTGACGCCTCGTTTATGATGTGACGACTGATCAATACTAACATCTAAGAAGGAAAAGAGACCATCCATATTTTATATTTATATATATATTTTGAATTGAAATGCGAAATTCTTTTAATGTTGGTATAAATGTTGTGAGGGCATTTTAATGTGCCAAGGTTTAGTTGCAGATAGAAAAATACCCTTTGGATCAGTAACTTATCTTTCAGTATTATGTACTAAATGGATTGCAAAAATATGATAAGCCTAATAAAAGAATAAAAAAAAAAGAAAAAAAAAAAAGAAAGAAAAAAAAAGGCCAACAACGGCACATATGCTTAAAAATCAAATAGTGTTGATTCTTGTGGCATTTTACACTCGAGGAGCTTTTAATGGACTAAACTAGAATAATTTAATATAGTATTAAAGAAACTCAATAACTCAGATCACACTTTTTTTTTCTTTTTTTAATACCAGGTCCAACTAGTTTTTAGGAAAACAATGTCAAATATCTGTACAATAAATATCATTGGGCCGCTTTTCAGGTCATAGGACAAGCCCATTACAATCAATAAAATAAAGTTCAATGGTACGTAACAATAACTTATGGCACTATATAAAAATGATACAAAAGTAAAATGAAAAATGAACAAACAAGAGATACTTATACAATAAAAACAAAAAGTCAAAACTAGGATTTATATATATATTACAATATATTATAGTTTCCACATACCCGCCAATCTTACTATGAAAATGTCTCACTTGAATCTCATTGAAATCCACCTTATAAAGAAACAAAGAAAAAAAAAAAAAAAAAAAAATTAGGATACCAAGTGAAAAAAATCTTTTGAAATGAACTCTAATATTAATCTCTTAGCATCATGCTACTCTGTTGTGTTTATGAAAAGGATCTACTGTGAAAATCTTTTGGTAAACAGAATTGCAGCAATTCAATGAGCGTTGTGCAAATTTTCCATGACTCTTATTCAGTGTAAATGATTGCACTATATGCATCATGGAGAATATTCAAATGGATTGGATTTTTTCTTAAACGAAAGGTTTTAGAAATATAAAAAAGGGGTGGGAAAAATTCATGAACTTTTTTTTTTTTTTTGTAAAAAGATCAGTATGGGGGGGGGGGTAGGAGAATTAAGCTGCCGGTTCTTAAAATTGTCAATAATATATGTCATAGGTGGAAAAGATACTTTTTTTTTCTAAAATAAATTGGAAGGTTAAAGAGAGTTCTTAAAAGTCTACTGAGGATTGTATTTTTAAGAGTGAGCTTTGAGTATAAAAATGACTTTATTTCTATTTAAATTTGATTATCTGAAAAAAAGCTTTATATTATGATTCAAAACAGGTATCTCATGTTCTTCCCTGATTTCCCAATAGCAGAGCCTTAATGGAGAACATAACATGGTAACATCGTCCCATAAGGACTTCCTCGTGACGTGAAAATCAACTTTTTGCACAACCCAAAAGTGAGAAGAGAAGGACACCATTTCGTAAGCAAACCAAATGATTCTTAAGAGCCGAAAGAAAGCAAGTTAGGCGATAATTGGGTGGTGCGTCCACGCAAAGAGAAAAAATGTAAGTCAAAGCACAGACTGATATATCCAGAAGCCCTGAGGGATAGTGACGCCTCGTTTATGATGTGACGACTGATCAATACTAACATCTAAGAGAGGGAAAATGAGACCAACAGTTTTTTTTTTTTTTTTTTTTTTTTTGATGAAATGCTAAAATGTCTTTTTAATGTTGGTATCAAATGATGTGAGGGCATTTAATTTGCCAAGGTTTAGTTGCAGATAGAAAAATACCCTTTGGATCAGTAACTTATCTTTCAGTATTATGTACTAAATGGATTGCAAAAATATGATAAGCCTAATAAAAGAATTAAAAAAAAAGAAAAAAAAAAGAAAGAGAAAAAAAAAAAAGGCCAACAACGGCACATATGCTTAAAAATCAAATAGTGTTGATTCTTGTGGCATTTTACACTCGAGGAGCTTTTAATGGACTAAACTAGATGTCACGTAATTCATATCCTACGTCTTTTTTTTTTTTTTTTTAACTCTCCAATGAGATAGATACTCAGTTCAGACTTTAACTGATTTGCATTATTTTTTTTCTTCTTTAAAGTCCTATTAATTGATTTTTGAGATAGGTTTAAAAAATGTATGGCCCCCTTAAAAAAAAATCTGTGCTATCTACATTCTTGTTTGCAAAACAATGTGTATTTTTTTGTTTGTCCTATCTTTAAAAAAGTTTGACAATCTATCCCTTACCCAATATTTATACTACTAGAAAAAAATAAAAATAAATAAAAAAAACAAAGATATATAATATATATTTATATTATGGCCTTACATATCTTTCAGCCTCGAAGTCTGGTGATAACTACTGCTCTACGTATCTAATTCAACTCTCTTTATATCGACAAGCTGGTGATATATGTGTCGATTCCATCCTAGTTTTATTTTCATAAGAGGCCAGGTTATATGAAATAACTTCAAAGATAAAAGATAAAAAAAAAGAAAGAAAGAAAAAAGCATCATAATAACATAAATTCTACTGATAATTTTAATAATTCCTTCCTTTCTTCATGCAATTTTGAGAAATCACTGAGTATAAGACAAGGGGAGATTAACGTCTTTTGCTGAAAATAATGAAAATCAATAATAATTATTAAAAAAAAAAAAAAAAAAAAAATTATGTATATATAACAGCTAAATGAACTATAAAAAAAGAATAAAGAGGTAAAATGAACCACTAGAATCTTTAAAAACAAAGAGAGAACATGAAAAAAAAAAAAAAAAAAAAAAAAAATTGCAGCAAAGCAGCTTGGTTCTTCCCACAGCTGAGCATTAGGAGAGAATATATACTGTGCTATAGGTGGAGGTAACTGGGGATGTGTTGTACTTTTCTGGACTCTTCTTTTTGGCTCTTTTTTTTGTGTGTGTGTTTTTATCTAATATATATGTTTTTTTTCACTAATCTTCCTCTGTATTTCTCTTTGTCATGCCTACTCTTTTTCTTTACTTCTTTATTTCAACTCTTGCAGAGGTCCGGCACAAGGTGTGACTCCACCCAAGCAGTGAAGTATAAATCTGAACACAGTCATAGGAGTAAAAATAATGATAAATGGTGATGATGAATGTGTTGATAATGACAATGATGATGATGATGATGATGATTATGATAATGATGATGATGATAATAATAATAGTAACAGCAGTAGTTGTAGTAGTAGCAGTAGTAGCAGTAGTAGTAATAGTAGTAGTAGTAGTAAAAATAAATAATAATAATAATAATAATAATAATAATAATAATAAAAATAGTAATGATACTGATTTGCATACTGATAATGATAATAAAAATAGTGATAATAATGATAATTATTGTAATAATGATGATAATGATGATAATGATAATGATGATGATAATAATAATAATAATAATAATAATAATCATAATTATAAGACCATCACTTCATCAACCATTTGAAAAACATCTTAAAAATATTCTCATGTCCCTAACCAATAAATGTGCAACATAAGAAAAGAAAAGAAAAGAAAAGTAAAGTAAAGAAAAGAGGAAAAAAAAAGGAAAAAAAGGGATGACAGGAAAACATGAACAATAATAAAATACATTCACAAAAGAAACAGGAACCAAATCAAAAGAAGAGAACAAATATAATTTCAAGAGTATGAGAAATGAGAATACGTGAGAGAAGATAAATTGCTATCTATATCTTCCAAATAAACTACATTGTGTTCTTCATTGATAAATTTCTGGATAAGCTCTCAACATGAGTTATCAGGACATCAACCTAAGATAAGTGTATACTGTTTGACAATTCCAAGGTAAAGAGACAATAATCTGTGAAGTTACTGAAATAGGAGCATCTCTCTCTCTCTCTCTCTCTCTCTCTTTCTTTCTCTCTCTCTCACACACACACACACACACACACACACACACACACACACACACACACACACACACACATATATACACTGACACACACATATACACACACACATATACACACTCACTCACTCTACGTATTCTTATATATATATAATGTATGCTAAGAGCGAGAGATCAAGTAACTGACGTGTAATAAGCGCTTGTACCTGCCTGTGCTTGTGTGTTTGGAGTTAAGTGTAGGGAAGCATGTGAGGGTGTGGATGAGTGCCTTTGCATGCATTATTACTATTACTATTAATAATATTAACAATAACACTAACAATAACAGTAACAAAACAGTAATAGCAATAACAAATGAAATAATCATATTGTGGTTGATAAAAAAGGTATCAATAACATTGACAACATTGGTAATATTTTAGGAAAATATTAACAATATTAATAATATTATCAATAATAACAGTAACATTAATAATGATGATAACAATAATGATCATGATGAATGATGATGTTAACCCTATGACGACGGTGCGTCACACCCGTGTGACACAGCCAAACTCCCGATGCCGGGGCGTCAAGCCAGTATGACGATTTTAATGCAATATTGCAATCGCCCGGCATTGGGGTCTTCGCGTAGCGAGTGCCCCGTCGGGAAAGGGTTAAGAATTAATAGTTATATTAACCCTCTCTGGATGGGTGGTACACAACAGTACCGCGCATTCAAGGCCCGTTCGCTGGGTGACGCCATACAGCGTCGTTTATTTAACTGATTTAGGCCTATGCGTTCAAGAGCCCCGGCATTGTAACATGCAGGGCTGGAATGCTCCCGTCGTGAATGGGTTAATGACAGTGACATTAAAATAAATAAAATGTGAGTAATAATAAAAGTATAAATAATAATAGACTGATCATGAACTATGAAATGCTACTTATAATGATGATGATAGTAATAATAATAGTAGTAGTAGTAACAATAATAATAATAATAACAACATTAATACTAACAATAGCAATAATAAAATTATCATGAAAAAATCATAAAAATACAATAACTAATCATACAAGAACAAAAATGTTGATAATGATGGGGTAAAAAAAAAACATCAATAAAAAAAAAAAAAAAAAAATTGACAAAACTACATGAAATCAAAGCAGGAAGATAAGGGAGAACAAGAAAGAAGATGCAAAAGATCCAGAAAGAAGAGCGAGATGAAAAAAACATACTTCAAAAGCTATTCCTCAGAATAGCAGAGCAAGGGAGAAGGAGGGAGAGAGAAAGAGAGGCATAAAGGAAGGAGGAATGAGGAAGAGAGGAGGGAGGGAGGAAAGGAGGGATGGAGGAAGGAAATAAGAAAGGAGGGATGGAGGAAGGGAGGGAGGGAGGGAGGAAGGGAGGAAGGGAGAAAGAGAGGCATAGAAAGAGGAAAGGAATGATGAGGGAGAGAAGCAGAGAGAAAGGCGGAAGGAAAGGAGGGATGGAGGAAGGGAAGAAAGAAGGAGGAAAGCAGGGATGAGGGAAAGAGGGAGAGAGGCAGAAGAAAGGAGAGAAGAAAAGAGGGTTGGAGGGAGTGAGATAGGAAGAGAGGAAGAGGGGCAGAGAGGTAGAGGAAAGTAGGAAAGAAATGAGGGTTGGGAGGATGGAGGTAGGAAGAGAGGAGGGGAAGAGAGGTAGAGAGTTCTGATGGAGAGATAAGATCTTAACATATTTCATTCTGATTAAGCTAATTAGAAAATGATCTCTCTTTCTATTGACAGCTTTAACAAAGAATGGAGCAGTTCTTTACAATATGAAATTGATGTTGGGTAAAGTATTAGTAGATTTCATATGGTATACTTAAAATATTCTTCTCTGTATATTAATTTAAAGAAAGGAAATAGAGACCTAACCAATGTTTAATGAAAATATACATCTGTTTTCTATTTTATGCTTGATTTATAATTATCTTCAAAAATGAGTTTTTAAAAAAATTCTTTATAAATACAAGCATTCCTTTAACCTATTTGGATGAAGTGCTTTCATGTCATGGGAATGTTTTGCTCCGGTCACATGACATCCTATCACGTTATGAACTCTCCCTCTAAATACATGTTTTACATAGTTACATATGTATATGCTAATTGCAGTTTCATTTATATAGACACATTGTTCTTGGCTTGTCAAAAAAAAAAAAAAAAGAGGATGAAGAGGAGGAGGAGCAGGTGGAGGAGAAGAAGAAGGAGAAGGAGAAGGAGAAGAAGGAGAAAGAGAAGGAGAAGAAGAAGGAGAAAGAAACGAAGAAGAAAGAGCAGGAGGAGTCGGCGGCAAAGCACAGCATCTGCCGAGAGAGATCTCGCATGTGGAGGTCGCATGTGCTTGTTATCTTCACGGTGAGAACAGCATTAGCTAAATAATCAGCCTGGCCCAAATGGGTTAAAGGTTTTCTAATCACTGGCTAATCTAGTTGTGTATTTGTGGGTTTCTAGACATATCATTTCAAATTTCTTACAAAAAATAAACAAATAGTAGAAGACCCTCATAATATTAATGAAGTACTCAATTTAATCATAAAACTGATAAAAAAAAAAACATTTTCTGGACATATATTTTCAAAATAATAAACAAATAAAAAAAATAAATAAACAAAGTAAAATAAAATAAATAATACATTGCAATTTTCAAATCAATCAACAGCTTATCCTAAAAAATAACTTTCAATCTAAGAAACCAAACAATTCCTTATTCATATCAATTTTGATCAGTGTCTTAGGGAGGGAGTGGGGAGGAGGGAAGGAAAGGAAGAGGAGGAGGAGGAGGGAGGAATAGAGGAAGAGGAAGAAAGAGAGAGAAAGGGAGAAATAAAGGGAGGGAAAGGAATACATAGAGGGGAAAGGGAGAAAGATAGGGAGAGAGTGGGAGAAAGAGACGGAAAGAGAGGAAGAGGAGGAAAGACAGACAGTAAAATAAAGAGAGGGAGAGCTAGATAGAAAAAAAGAGAGGGAGAGAGAGAAAGAGAGGAACAGAGCAAAATGACTGAGTGCATGAGTGAGTGATAGTGTTTGAGAATATGTGTCTTATGTGTCTCATCGAGAGCGTGAATGTGAGAATCTTAGTGTGTATTTGCATATGTATATCAGAGACTACATGTGTGGGCATGGGCACAAAAACATGTGCCTCTTAATTCCATATACAACCATTACTAGACTATTTCAGATTAATTTTCAGGGTACTTTTGTTCAGAATGAATAAGTAAAAAAAAGTCATATTTTTTTGCCTTTTTACTGTGTATGTTTCTGTAATAATGTTAATAATGATAATAATAACAATAATCATAGTAATGATGATAATAATCATAATAATAAAAAATAATAATATAAATTTCACAAAGCTCTCACTGAGCAAACAAAACTATCACCCTTGTGCCGGCTCTCTATAACCGCAGATTGTAAAAATATGCAAAAAAATAATATATGCCGTTTGCGGACTCTCACTGGAGCTTCACTTACAATGACAGTATATGATCCATGTATGTCTAACATCAGCCATGGTAACATCCTTGTGCAACGTGGTCCATTATTAAGGTCGTGCAGTATATATTTCTTTTCTTCTCCTTTTCCTCTCCAACATCTCACTTAAAAGAATCCTAAATGTTTACGTATATAAATGAAGTTATGGCATGCACACCTTCCCCAGCCATTTTGCGACAGTCCTTTGGGATTGTATGCAACCCCCGTAGCAGCAGGCGTAAAAGGGTCTGCCATCAGCCGCTTGCACAATAAACTGCATGCAGAGGGGCTGCGCATAAAGGTTTAACTTCCTTTCCTTTTCCACTGTCTGCTGCGCGCTTATTATTCCAGAGGACGAGGGCCGTCAAGCGGTATTGTGTGAAGGACCTCGTCGAGTAGCTGCAGAGCACGGTGAAGGTGCACCTCAATCCAGCAAGGTGTCTCCTTAATTGACTGTCTTGGGTAGTCTGGGCCCCAACCCTTCACGAAACTCAAGCGCAGGATACAGAGTCTTCTTAGGTCATCGACCCCGATGCCAGCTGCTGCAGATAGGTTACCTGAAAGGATGTTGAGCTTGGTAAAGCTTATACAAACTTTGTCTTTGTGACTGAGTAATCAAATCATGGTAGGACTACCTTACAAAATTTATATGCCTTTGTGAGATTATGAACAATAGAGAATTATGACACCATTAACCCAATGACAACGGTGTGTCACACCGGTGTGACACACCGTCGTGCCTGATGATGGGGCGACACACCAGTGTGACATTCCCGAGGCAATATTACTTAGGCCCAGCGTAGGGGGTTACCAGTTCTCGACGGGCCCGTCAGGATTGGGTTAACACCAAGTGACAAGATATCATGTTGAGTGGTGGTAGGAGCAGCCACCAGGGACGACATACTTTGTCACTGCTCTCCTTCTGGCCAGCGTGCCGGGTGATCGGGGGTGTAGTGCTTGGCTGTAGCCAGAGCAGGCAAGTAGCCTGAGGCATTAGGCTACTATGTTAGAAATATCCCAACGTCAAGACCATTTGGAGGCAAAACATCCCCGTTGGCAACAGGTTAACAAATCAATCATTTGTATTTTCACTGACCAGCAAAATTTTTATACAGCACGTGTAAGAAAAACATTAACCTTTCCTTTTCATAAAAAAGACACCCACCAAGAACTATTTGAGAAACCAAATGCAACAATGATCACCATCATATCTATTATGGTCAGATCTATATTCCTGGTAACAACGCCAATAACAATAAAAGGTAAAATATATGATTGGGGAACAGAAAAGCTACACAGAAATTTTAAGCCGACAGATCAAACTGGAGATTTCCTTGATCTAAATGAAGATACATATGGTCAAAATAAACCATTTAATATCAACTTTAAAAAGTGACACTACAGATGATATAAAACAACAGCCATAAATTATGAAAGTTCTTATAAATATTATATTAAGACCAATTTTAGAATTCAAGTAGTGACTATGCACATTCTTTATTTCTAAATAAGTACAAAATAAGGACAAAAATCTTGCCCGCAGAAAGCTCACCTACTGCAGCAGGACCTGATATCTGGCCAGCCACAGCTGCAGCCTGTGCAGCAGCTGCGGCTTGAGCAGTTGCAGCTTGAGTCTGCATCTGGCGATGACACTGACGAAGGTCAAATACCTGCAATATTAACTGTATCAATTAAGGGGTCTTTTACAATTCTTCTCATAAAAATGGCATATAGCTGTTACAGAGTATTCATTAGAATTTTTTTAGATTCAAGGAAATATATGAAATGGATATATGGTTGTCAGTTTTGCACTACTCTATGGGCTTCTCACTATCACCAACACAATTGCACTTGATAGTTATCTTGTCCTAAAATCTTTTTAGAAAATAATTGTTCTAATCTTACATCCTACACTGACATCTTCAGTCATCTTCCACAATTGGATAACTTGACATCAAAGAGAAAGACAAATAAAAATAGAAATACTTCTGGAGGAATCCAAAAGTCCCAATAGAGAAAATAACAAAGCAAGCAAAAAATAAGCATACATAATACAAAATAATCCCATGTTAACTTTCTACATAGGGCATCTGTAATCTAAAGCCAAATTGAGTCCCTGTCCAGTTACCACTGCCAGCCAATTTTCCTTTATTTTCTATTTCAAAACTATTCAAAATCATCCAAAATTCTAGTACATAACATAAACTGAATTCTAAACACTATAAAGAATACATACTGCAGATTCTGAATCTTATATATCACTTAAAATATGAAAGATCTGCATGGTGGTGATGCCCCTGGCATATATAAATGCCATTGGCAGTCCACTGGTTAAACTAACAAGTCAATTTAAACATCAAATCCACATTGCATTCGCATATAAATTCAAGAGTGACCCACAGAAACCATACCTTAATGCAGGCACAAGGATATATCTTGTGTACAGCATCACCTGGGGAGCGACCTGCCTCTCGGTCTAGGTAATAACTCTGGACGAATACACTGTGGTCACTCAAGCAGCGCAACCAGACATCTCCTTCTCCTCTCAAGTCTAGCTGAACACCCTTACCGATGTGCAATCTGTGAAAGTTTAAAAAGAGTTTATCAATCTTTCCCTGCTCTTTTTTTTGGGGGGGTAAATCCTTACCAAAAGCAATTTTGACTGACTGCAAAAAGCTCTGAGTACCATTTTGACAAATGTGCTAGGGAGTTTTGACTACCCACTATATGTACGAGTTGTTTTTTTCAATTGACATTGCTGGCTTTGTATTGGAAGCAGGCAGTTGGACAAAGAAGTGAGTGGCAAGTAGGATGGCAGAACCTAACCACCTATTTCCAGCAATCTCTTACTTAGTCCTGCCACGTGCAGACTTGCCAACAGTGTTTTCTTTCAAGGTGAGGGAATATTGTTTATATACTACTTAGAGTTATCTAAAAATCTAGTGCATAGCAATAAAACTACTTTTTGTTACTGTTATCATAACCAAGATGAGAACTGGGGCATAAAGGAAAATAAACTATACTTTTATTGTTGTGTTTGTGGTTTTCATAAATATCTTTGCTGTTATCATTACTGCCATCATCATGAACACTGTCAACCACTTTTTAACCATATTCTTGGAAAGCCAATATAGATGAATTCTTGCATTTGCTCTTCGTTTGCTCTTGCTCTATTTCTTACTGGTTAACTAGTTTGCTTTTACTCACTCAGTTGCAGTTAAAATTGATACCATGGGTATTTATGACCATACTGGAAGCCATATATGGTGCCACTGCCAGTTTGGCTGCTTAGCTGAGGCACTAGGAGTGAGAAGCAGGAGTGTATGTAGTTGTAAGTAGTTTGTTTTATCTTTGTTACAGTGTAGACAATGTTTCACCAAACTTTGCACTTCTTCCTTTTTCCACCAAACCCATCAAATGGCATCCCCACATCAATTACACAGGCCTGTCCAGAATGGGTTAATATTACATCTTAGGTGCACAGGAAGATGGTTGTAGAGTTGGTCAGATTCAGGTTGCATGGCAACATGAAGAGGAAGAGGGGAGAGCCCCCATGTGAGGGCAAGTGCTCTAGTGTGACCTTGTACCCTTGGGGGAAGGTCAAGGAATGACTTTGTGATAGTCTGAAGTAACCAGAACCAACAAAGTTCCCAAACAAACTTGCTGAATAAAAATGTCAACCCTTGTCATGGTGCAAAAAAAAGGCAGCTGTAGATCTAAGAATCAGGAATGAGACAGGCTGCTGCTGTGTCAGTGGTGAATTCAAAGGCTGTCAAGCTAGAGACATATCTTGTTTTTCTGTGCATGTTAAGTGAGTAGGGTTCTTACTGAGTCATCCAATAAAAGGCTCATTTTTCTTTGCAGGCACATGCAGAACAATGAATGTGCTGCACTGGTGTGTTATAAGAAATTCTATATCAGGACTTCAGCAAGTGGCATAAAGTATGAAGACTGAAGAATTAGTGAGAGAGAACATTAGCATTGAAAAGGTGAAGATTCTCATACTCTTTGAAATATACCAATCACAATATGTTGAAGGTAATATATTAGTAAGCAAATAATTTTCTGGTGTGAGATGAAAGCAATGCAATTTGTATATGGCAAGAACATCAAATGCAGATATTTGTATAGAAAAGATGTAGGCCTAATGACATATCAATGCAAATAAAGTTAAAAAATATCACATTCTAAAATTATACTGAATATACCTAATTTAGAAAATTTAGAAAATACCAAAATGATATATCTAAAGAGTATCAGGCAAACAAAGATTAAAGAAAATGTAATTTACATTATCTTTAAAATTAAAAACAAACAACCATAAGACATTTTCTATTGCTGGTGTTTGTCTAAATGTTGAAAAGGAAGCACAGAAGTAATGGTGACACAGAGAATAGATAGGCCAATGATATGAAGATTAAATTGATGATGGTTCAAATACTGACCCTAAGAAAGAGAAAAAGAAAGAAACACAGAGGAAACACATTCTAGCAAAAAAACACCAACCAACAACAACAACAAACAACCCACAAAATTCACCATAAGAATGTGACTACTTCCTTTCAGCAAAGGCTAACACAACAGAATACAACATAATTATGGAGGATGTGAGATTATGATTTCCACACTGACATCAGATGTGATATGGTTACTGTGGTAGGCATGAGGAGAAGGAGAAGAAGAAGAAGATGAAGAAAAACAGTCATAGTTAACCCATTCACGCCGGTTGACATGATAGCACGTATTGTGGTTTTCGCGTCAGACGCCCTGGACGCGCTATGAGGGGAAGCCGCGCGCTTGGGTAGAGCAAGCGGGCAACCCAGGCTCGCGGCTTGTGCGCCCGAGAATCTCGAGGCGTTAGGCTTATGCGTTTGAGAATCCCGGTATTGCGACCGCGCAAAGCCGGAAAGGCCCCGGCGTGAGTGGGTTAAATACTTTATTGCTGGTATGTAAATCTTGATTATATAAGAAGATTGGTTTGGTCCAAGTTGTATGGTAGTATAGAGAGGGAAGAGTTCTCCCCCCAAGAGGGTACATGCTCTGTTGTGACCTTGTACTCTTGGAGGAAGGTCAAGGAATACCTTCAAAATATGTCAGTCCTTGGAGTTTGTAACAAAAGTCACCAGACCCACCAAAGTTCTGTATCAAAATTACTAAGAAGAAACGTCATGCCTCGACTGAATAGAAAGACTGGTATCCTGCTTACAGAAAGAAAGAACGAGAGAAAAAATGATGGAGCAACCTGCCAACTGCTTACCTTGCTCTTTCACTCTGCTCTGTCCGGTGTACATTACTTAATGCTCCGAGGCAGAATCGGTTTCCACCTGAGGGGTCAACGTAGCCGTCCACAGTCACAGTCTTACAGCTTGAAGGGACTTTGAAAGTTTCACCCACCTGAAATAGAAAAGAGAAGTTATGATTTGTAATAAACCTCCTAAATACCGAATTGCAGGAAAAGTTATAGAAATTCACATACATGTCCTTAGCATATACTGTGTATGTATGCAATGTATATAAGATGCCTTCAGAGAGAAAGGGCAGAACAGACTATTTCTAAAAATGCTGGGTAACTTGGTCAAGTTTTGAAACTTTAACCCATTCACGCCGGTTGACGTGATAGCACGTATTGTGGTTTTCGCGTCAGACGCCCTGGACGCGCTATGAGGGGAAGCCGCGCACTCGGGTAGAGCGAGCGGGCAACCGAGGCTTGCGGCTTGTGCGCCCGAGAATCTCGAGGCGTTAGGCTTATGCGTTCGAGAACCCCGGTATTGCGACCGCGCAAAGCCGGAACTGCCCCGGCGTGAATGGGTTAAATATCTTCTTTGAAACATTTTGATACTTTTAGTGTCCTTTTGGAAACTTTAAAACATGGTAACTGCTGTGGTGTTTTGTGATATGACAATAACCAGTTCAATATGACTGGTGCTATGAAATTTTCCTGGCTTTCCTTGAAAATTTTCTCATCCTTATACAAAATAGTATCAATATCTTTTCTAGACTTCATTTACTTGGGAGAAGAAGTATGCTGAAAGGTTCAAAGCTCTGTTGGTCGACAACAAACATTGAACATTTGTATTTGGTCACTGCAACTATATTAATTAAGCACTTATTTGGTGCTTCATCTTGGCTTTGGCAAGAAAATTTTCATACTCTTTACTGGAAAAAAAGCAAATGTGATATACTAATTCATCCATATGCCTGAATACAAATTACTTAGAAATAAAGGATGAAGGGAAATTTAATCATCACTAGACCTGTATCCTTCTCTATTGATTAGAAAATGAAGAATAATGAAAAGAGCTTCCACAGTCTCACCTGCGTGTCGAGTTCAAAGTACGCAATGGAACACCAAAAATCAGGTTCAGGTTGTGCAGAGAGTGGATGCATCTGTATGTCCTGTAGCATCTGTTGCTGGTCCCCTGAGGATACCAACAGAGCAAGTCACTCAATATGATAAGCTGATAACTCGTGTATGAGGTTCCAGTGAGAGTGAATATTTCAATGGTAGTAGCAAGAGGACGGTCAAGTTAGTGCTATCCTGTTCTATGAAGACATGTCCACTAATTGTTTTCTTTTTCTATTGAGGAAAATATTAGTTCTGCAATAAGATATCTACTTTAATTTCAGTTTCAAATGAATATTGTATGATACTAAAAATAAAATGTAAAAAACTCTAATATTTTACTTTCTTGATGAGCAACTAATATTTTGGCTATTCATAAAGAGGCAGAACTACTTGCTTTGTTTTTCGTTTTTAACAGACTAAAAGAATATTACAGTAATACACAGCACAGCAATCATGAAATCACTCCAGAGAGACTGCCTTGAAACTTCCTACACCTAAAAAGACATCTTCACCCCTGCCAGTACTTACAGTAGTTATGATTTTGTCGATCATTGACCATGCTGGGGGTATAAGACAGCGTGTTTTGCCCACTCCAATTGGGCTGCGAGGACATTGAGTGAGGTGTGACAGAATGCTGTGGCACTTGCTGAGGTGATGCAGCCGATTGGCCAAACTGAGTGGGTAAGGTACCTGTCCCACTACCCAATACGCCAAACCCATTCTGCTGCTGCGTCTGTGGCGGTTGTGGTTGTAGTTGCTGCTGCTGGTCTAATGGTTGCGGCTGCTGTAGTGGTTGCTGAGGTTGCTGTGGCTGCTGTTGTGGCTGAGATGGTTGTTGAAGATGTGGAGACAACTGACTCAGTGATGCTGCAATTATGATAATATGTAAGGACATCTGTCATTCTTTTGAGAGAGGAAAGCCTACACACACACATTCACATTATTATAAAAAGTATTTCTTATTGTACAACATTAGAACAAAATCTGAAAATACATACAACTAATTCGGACTGAAAACCAAACAAACTCACTTTGGACTGTGTCAGGGAAGAATTGTTGTGACCCAGGGGTTGAGGGTGTGGGGGACTGAAGTCCTTGTGACATGTGACTTGAGGTGCTACCTGTAAGATATGCCACGAATCATAACAAAAAATCTTCAAATCTGAATAATCTTTAACCTATCTTCATGAAACACTAAATCTACTGGGATAACATATGAACTCAGGTATTCAGATGAACACATCCAATAATCAGCAAAAAAGCATACTGTAATCACCACCAAAGACAAACCTGTAGGTGACAGTAGGGAAAATGACTGTTGTGGATGATGTGGGATGGTTTGTTGCGGTGCGCTGACTACTGTCTGATGAAGGCCACCACCCTGAAAGATTGAAGCTTTTACTGTAAATCACTTATTTTTTTTGGTATGCTGAAGAAAAAAATGCATTTGTAATTTTGTTTCTCCTGATACATTTCCAAAGAATTACTAAGATTGCACCAAAACATACTTTCCCCACTTACATCATATGTAAATATATGTAGTAGCTTAATGCTAAAACTACTTAGAGTATCTGAATATGTTGCTGCTCTGCCTTATTATATACTATATCAATACCCGTTTCATTCAATAAGTTTTCAAATGTATATAATAAATTTAACATTTGAATGTAATAATTTAAAGTACACTGTGAAATACAGTGTTTATATATACATGTACTCCTTATATGTAGCTATGATGATTTTGATAAGGTTAGGCAGACTTGGACCTCAAACAATCAAAGTATGGCCTTTGGGAAAGACTGACTTTAAAACTACTGGCATTGTGTATCCCTAAAGCATAAAATGAACATTCAAATTTCAAACCGAATATCTGATACATAATCTTAATTTTCTTAAAAAGGTAAAGAAGAATGTATCCAAACATTTTCAAATTAATAAATATTCCTTCTAACACATTTATAAATACTAGGTGTGAAAATAAGAAAGAATGGGGCTACTCCATATCTCGAACGCTAGAACTCATCTGGTTGGAACATCCTTCATGGTTTTACTTTCACATACAGTTTAGATTCTGGGACTGACTATGCTGAAAGTCACAGCACAGTAACTTTACATGCTTTCTATGGAAAATAGCTGGAACATCTTTATTATATGATTAATCTAACTACAAATCTCACGACTATCAATTATCTTTATGATACCAAAAGACATTAGAACATGTAAAAGATGGGAGTTAAATCTGGAATAGCAATAAGATCA
This sequence comes from Penaeus japonicus, assembly GCF_977035675.1. Classification (NCBI taxonomy): domain Eukaryota; kingdom Metazoa; phylum Arthropoda; class Malacostraca; order Decapoda; family Penaeidae; genus Penaeus; species Penaeus japonicus. The sequence continues at coordinate 18,395,384 of NW_028234442.1, forward strand.
GGAAGAGGAGAAGGAGTAGGAAGATCATGAAAAGGAAAAATGGAAAGAGAATTTAGCCTATATGTACTACAAGGACTTAAAACCAAACTACAAAATTTTGATAAAACTTACTCCATACAAGTAACATACTGTATTCATAAATGTACAAAATATACATTTAAAAAAATCACATCAGGCATTTCTATACCTACTTCTTAAAAAAAGGAGGCATATCATTACATTCCTCATTTAAAGGAAAAGAAAAAAAAAATCATTGAAACATATTTTATGGGAACTACAAAGGAAACACAGACTTCAGGCTCAAAAAGACACCATCTCTCCCACCTGTGAGGATGTGGGGCTACCCTGCTGTCCAGCCGGCTGACAAGTAACAGACGTTTTTATATACCAGTGTATATGTCAGCATAACGTGTTTTTTGTGTAAGTGTGTAAGTGGTTATAACATTATTTCATGTTATATCATGGTTATATTAACCCTAATCAAAACATTCTTATAAGTATAAGTTGGGCTTGAAACAGTATACACCTTTCATGAAATATATACGTATCGCATAAAAATTACTTCAAGACTGAGCAAATTATTCAAGTAATATACAGATCTAAAGGTGAGACACATTAACCTCAAACAACATGCAAGGGCAACGAATCACAGATCATAGGTTGA
>NW_028234442.1:18401047-18403547 GCF_977035675.1 Penaeus japonicus
AGAGAGAGAGAGAGGATGGGAAAATAAAGATAGTGAAAAGAGAAAGCATGAATAGAGAAAAAAGAAAAAAGAAAGAAAAAATAAAAAAATAAAAATAAAAAGGGAGTGAAACAAAGACCAACCAGCCAGATTCCACACAATCTAAAACTTGTCCAGCAGCACCCCAAAGGAATCTCTCAGGAGCTGAATTCATGTCCTTGGTGTTGGCGGAAAGGTTATGTTTGCCGAATATCGACGTGAGGCAACTCCAAATATTATTGCCTTTGCCCTCAGGAGCCGCACAGAAAATGGCAACATTATGAAACACGGCTCCAATGTTTGGAAAAAGTTCAACGTCAGACCCTATTAATCTGGACTTCCAATATTAAATATTCAAAACATCCTGGAAAATTTTCGGCAAAAGAAAAACAAAAAATGAAAAAAAAGAGAGAGGGAGAAAGAGGAGGGACAGAGAGTAAGAATGTAGTCACTTATTCTCAGATAAAAAGGGACAGATTCATCAAACAACTTTAAACAATTACGACCCTCAATGTAGCTGTCGCATTAGGAAATACTGCTGCATCGGCATCCAATTGAACATGTTAGTCTCCCCCCCCCCCCCTCTCTCTCTCTCTCTCTCTCTCTCTCTCTCTCTCTCTCTCTCTCTCTCTCTCTCTCTCTCTCTCTCACATGTACATATTTACACAAACATACATACAGGGAGAACAGAACAGAACAGAACAGAAAAACAACACACATACAAAAAACCCACATCACAAATAAAACAAAATAATATTCACATGCAAGTATTTTTCACAGATAATGGATACTGGTAATGCATCAGAACAGTATTATCTAATTCAGAATGTAAAAAATAAAGTTAGGTTCCTTTATGACATCACCTTGCTGACATCATACTGTGTTGCTATCCATCACTTTTGTAACTATTTTCCCTGAATTTTTTACCTCAACATGTTCTATCAGCATGTATAATTTTGTAATGCTCATAAACTATGGAATAGATATACTTGAAACATATAAGAGAGGATAAGAGAGAAAAAGGACATGAGAGAGAAAGAAAGATAGAGAGGATAAGAGAGAAAGATAGAGAGGATAAGAGAGAAAGATAGAGAGGATAAGAGAGAAAGATAGTGAGGACAAGAGAGAAAGCTTGATAAAAACTACTATCCTCCAGTATATAAAAAAAATCAAATCACCTTGTGTGAATCTTAATTCACCCTTACCTAACTAAACTAAATTTGCATACAGTTCCATGCAATATTGCACCCAACACTGCAATAAAACTGACTGCTGCTAAGACAAGTTAGAGACAAGTAAAGAAAAGAGAGAAAGAAGGAAAAAATAAATCCTCAGCACAAAAAGGAGCCAAGGTTCTTTGAATCATAACATTATGTAAAGAAATTAAATGTGAAGCCATAAATATTCACATAACTAATTAATGTTATCTGAGATCTTAGAAAAGCAAATTCTTTATATGATTCATGTAAATCAATCTCATCTATAAACTTCTTCATAGAGCAGTTATACATATATATTTTTTTAACCAAATTATTCATCTTCGTTTATTTGGAAGAAAGAAAGAGAGAAAGAGAGAGAGAGAGAGAGAGAGAGAGAGAGAGAGAGAGAGAGAGAGAGAGAGAGAGAGAGAGAGAGAGAGAGAGAGAGAGAGAGAGAGAGAGAGAGAGAGAGAGGGAGGGAGGGAGGGAGGGTGTGACAGAGTGAAAGAGTGAGAGAGAGAGGGACAGAGAGAGAGAGAAAGGAACAGAGAGAGAGAGAGAGAGAAAGGAACAGAGAGAGAGAGAGAGAAAGGAACAGAGAGAGAGAGAGAAAGGAACAGAGAGAGAGAGAGAGAAAGGAACAGAGAGAGAGAGAGAGAAAGGAACAGAGAGAGATAGACATAAAGGGACAGAGAGATAAAAAGGGAAAGAAAGAGACAAAGAGAGAAACAGAGAGTGAGAGACAGAGACAGAAAAAGAGGAAATGAGCGAGTGAGTGAGTGAGTGAGAGAGAGAGAGAGAGAGAGAGAGAGAGAGAGAGAGAGAGAGAGAGAGAGAGAGAGAGAGAGAGAGAGAGAGAGAGAGAGAGAGAGAGAGAGAGAGAGGAAAAAAAGAAGAGAGAGAGAGAGGAGGAGAGAGAGGAAGAGAGGGAGGAGAGAGAGAGAGAGAGAGAGAGAGAGAGAAGAGAGAGAGGAGAGAGAAGGAGAGAGAGAGAGAGAGAGAAGAGAGAGAGAGAGAGAGAGAGAGAGAGAGGAGGAGAGAGAAGGAAGAGAGGAAAGAGAGAGAGAGGAAAGAGGAGAGAGAGAGAGAGGAAAGAGGAGAGAGAGAAAGAGGAAAGAGAGGAGAGAGAGAGAGAGGAAAGAGGAGAGAGAGAGAGGAAAGAGAGGAGAGAGAGAGGAAGGAGAGAGAGGAGAGAGAGAGAGGGGAGGAGAGGAGAGATAGAGAGAGAGACAGAGACAGAGACAGAGAGGAGAGGAGAGAAGAGGAGAGAGAGAGGAGAGAAG
>NW_028234442.1:18408547-18413547 GCF_977035675.1 Penaeus japonicus
AAGAAAGAAAGAAAAAATACAATAAATAAATAAATAAATAAAATAAATATAAATAAAAAAATGGCTCCAGCTCTACAATGAGTGACTAAAAGGGAGTGGGAAAAGTCAAGGTATGTTGCTGAAGCTGCCTCGCTCAGAAATAAAACCCATCCTGGCGCCTGGGTAAGTAAATCTATCCCCCGTCGGCAATGGGTTAACAAATGTAATGACACTTCAGCTTTAGGGGATAATATATGTATGAAGCGAGAAAGAATATTCATGCAGAGGTTGGATGTTACTCCCATAAGTCAAATATAATGATATGTTTCACTTTCATCTTGCTGATGGTTGTGAAAAATATGGTAAAAAAATATATATAAATAAATAATAATAATAATAATATTAAAATAAATAAATAAATAAATAAATAACACCTCAAACCAAGCTACCAATATTTGCATCTTCAAAAATCAATGGTGGAATTTCTTATATATACTATACATACATACACATTTTCAGGCCAATGTTTAGAACTGAGAACATTTACAATATTTATACTGGATTTGGATGATATTACCATTTTATTTTTCTATCAAAACAAATTCTATCACATCTTTCCTAACCCTGCATTTTCTCAATAAAAATGCTAACACAAACAAACACTTCCTTTGTATTACACTCCACAAACTGACATACATTTCTCCTTGAATATGTAGATAGATTAAAAAAAAAAAAAAAAAAAAGGGTCACAATTAGTTGAAAACAAGATTTTTACTTAAATACTTGGTATGAACAGAAATTTTTCAAACAAGTTTTGCTGGTTTCAAAATATGACATTCCTGAACCATGATTCAGATTCACATGTGGCACTTTGTTATACCTTGAAAGCAAAACATCACGACTTCTCTTAATTCAATTCATATCACAAGCTTCTTAATAATAAAACGATTCAGCAATAATGATCAAATAAAAAAAATTGTATTTACTTTAACTATGCTTCAAATATCACGTCTCTGATCTTTATTAACTGAACACTATTATGGGACATCTTAATAATACTAAGAATGTCCTCGTATATTTCACTAAAATATCAAAAGATGCATACGCTGAAAAATAGCTCCACAGATAAACTAATAAAACATGAATCAAAATCAATATTGTCAATAATGTAAATCTAAATAATATGCATATGTCCACACACACATACACACAAATGGACAGACAGACACACATGCGTGGACAGACAGACAGACTAACACACATACAACAGACATACACACTTACATGGGCATATAGATAGACACACACACACACACGCGCGCCCGCGCGCAGATGCACACACACACACGCGCACACACACACACGAGGACACATAGACAGACAGACAGACAGATGTACATGAACAGTTTTGTACACAAATGAAAGTTTATTTTCAAGTAAATAAACACAGGAATAAGAAACAAGTAGGAAATTTGTCAATATAAATCAGCTTGATTGTGACAATCATGTGTAGAATTTGTTGACATTCCTGGTGATTTAGTGTTAAATAAAGAACCAGTCAAAGCTCTAATCCTGCCAGAGCTTATGTGGCAGCGGTTTCTTGGCCTTTGCTTGAACGCCAAAGGTGTGACAGCCATAGTGATTGATTGATAAATCTATACCTAACAGAAAGCCATTGTTCACAATTAGAGATACTCATGGCACAAGAACGTTTTAGAATTCATCAAGCTATCTATTACATGAACTGTATTAACTTGTTCTACATATATGTCTGATACAAATTTTACCAAAACATTTTTACCACATACATATTACCTGCGTTGCACTCTTAACCCTCACACAACGGCATATTCACAGGGGTCGGATCACTTTCGTAGTTTGTTTTTTTTTGCTTTCGTTGAAATTACAAGCAATTTGTTCCTTCGAGTCATGATGATCTATCAAACCAAATGATAATTACTGTCACTTTGCTAATATATGTATAGAATCATATTTTAATTTGCTAAGTCTACAATATAATAGAAAACAGACGTCTTACTATGCCCAGCCCACGGTAAACATTTAAAGATGTGGCCCATGATGGAAGGTATAATTGTGATCAATTTCACCATGATTATCATTTCCTTTTACTATTTCCTATTGTTCACTGTGCTTTATATATGTCTCTTGACTTTAAGAATAATGCCTCACGTAATTATAACTTATAACATATATTTCCAATCTTTCCAATTTCTGTCTGTCTGTCTGTCTGTCTCAAAATCTTGTTAAGCCAAAAACTAAATGTATAGAAGTTATAAAACAAAAGAAGAAAGGACACTTTCCAAAAACATTCTTTTCTTCAATCTACCATAAAAGTTTACTTGGTTTATTTGCCTCTAATCAGGCAAAATATTCTATTAATCATTCAAGTCTATTCTTTTCAATTTACAACTAGTAAATCATAATTCCTATCAGTAATTCTCTACTCCCTTCTTCCTCAGTATCTATCCCTTTACCTACAGTTAATAGAGAGTACAAATTTAGACTAAATTAAAAATGCTAAAGCTAATATACTAATTGATGTTTTCCAACAAATGAGTTTGGTGGAATAATTTCCTGGCAACTTAACAAAAGAAATAAAATGTCTGTAACAATTGATTAAAACTAATTAATTCCATATCTATTGCATTCCAAACAATCAATAAGCTTCCGAGTAAGACAATGTATAAAATATTAGCTATATGTAACTATTGAATAAAATATTAATGTGCAATGATCTTTGACATGCGAAAACTATGAAACTTGAAAATCATCACGAAATATATACCTACCACACCTAAATCAATAAAGAAACGAAACTTATATAATTACAATTATACACGCACACAGTAAAACACGATCATAACACAAAATTGACATATCAACGAATTCTGAGGAATTTATAATGTATGACACTGATCACAAAATATTCATTGAACTTGTAAAATAAATAAATGTTAAAATGCTACCACAGACAGTAGACCTCCTGGTACTTTGGCAAAGACCAAGAAACCTCAACCACGTATTTTCTGGCAAGACAGAGCTCATTCACCTCTTATTATGGAGGCCATGGCAGTCACTTGACATAGCAGTACTACTGTATTTGACATTGATTAATGTTGAGTACAACACAGCTAACATAATTCAAAAAAGAAAAAAAGTCCATTTGGAGAGCTTTTCCATTCGTCAAAACATGCCCTACCTTTCTTCAACAAGATCATGACCATCATGTGGATGGTTTATGAACCTTAATCAACATTACGAAAAAAGGAAACCGTCCAAGCTTTATCTTGCCAGAAATTAACTGGTTCGTTTGTCAGTCTTTGCCGAAGTGCCACAGGCGCACATACCGCGGAGAACTAGACTGTATCTATCTCTACATTTAATTACATAACAACTATTAGTAATGTCACACAAGAAAAAGGTATCAAAATTAATCAATCTATCAATCACATGTACTGTTTACCTTATGCGGTGTAAGTCCGAACATGTAATTTTACTGGAAGAACCATTTGACATTAAGTAAAAAAATAATAATAATAAATAGGAATAAAAAGCAATCTCACTCCACCAAATCCTACAAAAAAATAATAATACAATAGCGATAATAATACAAATCACAAACAAAAATAATAAAATAATTCAAACCCACACATTTCCCGAGCACCAAAACAAAAGTCCAAAAATAAAGAAAAAAAAAAGAAAAACACTCTTTAAAAAATCAATAATAAGGATAAGACCAAGTATATTATAAGCAAAGATCCTCGTAAGTCCAAGAGAAGGCAAAGTTCCTCACCATTACCTCAGAATCCAAGAACCGAATTAATAAATCACCGTCAAGCCTAAAGTACTTGATAATGAGGACAAGCTGAATGAGAAAACCTTATCCCTCGACAACCCTGAAGGACGACCAGGTTCCTCACCTTGGCCACGTGATTCGAAAGATAAATTACGAGGAATAAGGCCGAGGCAAATGCGACGGCCTCGTGTCCCAAGCTCCTCGAGAGCCGTGCCAAGAGACGACGTTCCTCAAAAACAATATTCAGAAAAAAAATCACGACAACAAAAGTATTTCCCCAAAAAAACCTACAACCAGAACAAGAATAAATAATCCTAGCAACCTCGCAAGATCCTTAGAATCCTCTGCCAAGATGAGGTTCCTAAGCTTATCCTCAGACCTAAAATAAGAAAAGAAAAAAAGGGCAACTCAAAAACTAATAGGACTAAAAAACCCTTGAAGAGAAGGGGGACAACCAGAACCAAAGGGCTTCCTCCTCAGTCCTTCGAGAGGACGTGGTTCCTCACCTTGGCCTCCGTCGGGTTCTGTGTCGAGGTTCCTCCGAGGGATTATCCCCGAAGCGCCTTCATCTTGAGGGGGAAATCGAGGGAAATCAAGACGCTGCTTCCTTGCCTTCACTTCGGCATTGTGTGCTTCCCGGAGTGACGTCCTCCTCCTCCTCTCTCTCTCTCTCTCCCTCTCTTTCTTCCACAGACACACACACACACTCGGCGAAAAGGAGTAAGGGTAGGAGGAGATTATCAGAATTATTCCTATCTCTCTCTCTCTCTCTCTCTTTCCCCACTCCTCCCTCTTTTCTCTCTCTCTCACTCACTCTCTCTATCTCTCTCTCTCTCTCCTCCCTCTTTCTCTCACTCCTTCCCCTTTCTCTCTCGTCTCCTGTGGTCCTTGTCACGGTATTTCTCACTGGTTCACCATCTCTCCAGGCACAGAGGAAAGCCCCGGCACTCGCTTCACCGCCGCTGCTTCGACTGGGCGAGAGAATGGACGGTATTTTGGATTTCGTAATTCCAGTGTGAAGGAGGAGAAGCAAGAAGCAAAACAAAGCTCAGCCAAGTGACGATCGCGCTGCTGAGTCCCAGGTTTTTTTTTTCTTTTTTCTTCTTCTTTTTTTTTACTCTCTTTTTTTTTGAATGGTTCTGCTGGGGTTTTCTTGTTGTGTTTTGTGTCATTCTTTTTTCTTTTCTTTGTTTTTTTTATTTTT
>NW_028234442.1:18426047-18428547 GCF_977035675.1 Penaeus japonicus
AGAGAGAGAGAGATAAAGAGAGAGAGAGAGAGAGAGAGAGAGAGAGAGAGAGAGAGAGAGAGAGAGAGAGAGAGAGAGAGAGAGAGAGAGAGAGAGAGAGAGAGAGAGAGAGAGAGAGAGAGAGAGAATTTAAGTGAGTGAGTGAGAGAGAGAGAGAGAGAGAGAGAGAGAGAGAGAATTTAAGAGAAAGAGAGTGTGTGAGAGAATTTTGGAAAGGGAGAAAGAGAAAGAGAAAGAGAGAAGAAGAAGGGAAACTGCGAGAAGGAGAAAGAAAAAGAAAGAAATGAGAGAATAAATTGAATAAGAAGTAAATAAGAAATAAAATACTAAGTGAGAAAGCAAAAGCAAGAAAAAGATTCTCAACCGCGACTCCACAAGCATTGACTGTTGCCACGATATTTCTTATTTTTTTTAATTTTCATTTAGTATTTAATTTGTAGGGACGGAGGAGGAGAGACTAGCACTAATACTTTGCAAAGTTACCTTTCAATAAATTCGTAAGCGCAAAGGATACTGAAGGACTCAATTTTTTCCTGTTCAGAATTTTTACTCGATCCTTTCCATAAGAGACGTGTCGGTTGTACTCAGGTTTTGTGAAACACTTAGGTATTTGTCGGAACGTCTGATCAAATCGATACATTCGTCCACGCATTATTTCTTTATCATGTAAGTAAATATATATATATATATATATATATATATATATATATATATATATATATATATATATATATATATATATATGTGTGTGTGTGTGTGTGTGTGTGTGTGTGTGTGTGTGTTTTCCGGGGGGGGGGGGGCGAAATAATTATGTTTTTGTCTTAATTGCTGTGAGTATGGAATGTGTGTATACGAATGGTTGAATCCCTGTGAATTAAGATACGGCTCCCTGTTCAGTCACACTATCAATACTATTTTTACTACATCAACTACCACTTCTGGTACTACAACTACTTCTTCTGCTATTACAATTACTACAATTACTACTTCTGCTACTACTACTACTACTTCTTAAAAATAGTAGTGGCCATTATTTGCCATGCCTTGACCTATCGATAGTTTATTAGAATTTAAAGCGAGACAGATTTTTTTTTTCTTTTACTTAAGAGACCAAGAAATGAAGATGAACTTTCAACCAAGCAACAACTTCCCTGTAATTGTGTTCCTTGCAACGGGGAATATTCCCAAAAATGTCATTAAGAATGTTAGCTTTTCCGGATGCAGAACGAACCAGTATTTTAACAACTAAAGAAATAAGATTTAGAACTTGTAAGGATTTGTTTTTTTCACAAAGGGCAAAATAGGTGTCAAGTTTATCTTTCGGTCTTTTATATCAGCGAAAGGTTGTAGCTGATAATAGTTTCATATTATTTGAGGAAAAAACGATCATTATGAAATCGCATTTGATTTCATGGTAAAAAAAAAATCGACCGCTGACTGTATTTTTCCGCTGAAAATAAAAACTGAAAGAAAGCTGTTTCAACATTTTTTTGAAACCAAGATCTAAGTAGCTGTGGTTTCAGTCTTGACATCCTACTGTGAAAAGTTTGCAGCGTTGAGCTTCAGTTACACATTCGTCTACATTCACAAACTCAACACCAAAAATTTGATAATTTGCCTTATTCTAAATTTCGACTTAACCAGCGCCTTTGTGTTTGTAGGCATTACGAAGTTTAACTGTGAATCACAAATTCTTTTTTTTTTTTTTTTTTTTTTTTTTTTTTTAAGAATTGCAGTACATTCCAAGAGCATTGCAAATTTTTAGCTACGGCAGTTAAAGTTCCGGTCGTAGGTAGCATGTGTATAAAGATACAATTTGTTACACGTATCTCCGAAAGGAATGACACGCAGCCATAAAAAAAGACTATGCATGTTATCCCAACGACTATTAACAGAATTCTCTGAATAACACAAAAGTAATAGATGGTTTCCTGTTTGACTTCACAATATGCCTAAAATCTCTGATAAGACGGACCTCACATAAAGTTAGCCAAAAGCAAATGCACTTAATCTAAGACACATTTATTTTTCGTTCTGTGACATAAAACATCTTCAAAACCTCCATGGTTTTCGATATATGGCGGAAGACACCGGCTCAACACCATCATTACTCTACGTTGAACTGTTTCAGAGAACATCTAGAATAATTAGCATGAGGCAGAGCTAGACTAATTAGCCAGAGGAATGGAAGTATTAATAAGTAAATGAAAACAAGTGGGTAGGTTGGCTATACGACCTAGGAAACAGAACAAAACAAAATTTATTGACATCACCTTTCCCTCTCACTACAGCTGTATATAGACGGTGTTATTGAAGAAATTCGTGTTTATGTATATGCAATATGTATTCAGTGAATATAAATGAATAATGAATATATCTATTTTTTTCCTTTTTTCTTCTTCTACTGTCCCTTCTTTCTTATTTTCTCCTTATTCTCTTTCTCCTTTCTTATTTTGTTCGTTCCTCACTTCTTCAGCCCTTTCTTACTTATTTTTTCTTC
>NW_028234442.1:18436047-18438547 GCF_977035675.1 Penaeus japonicus
CATCAGCTTTACTTAGGCCCTTAGGCACTCTATTACACGAGCCGTGCTTTTGCCCTTCATAAATCCAGAAATATTTGTTGAAAAAGTGTTATATATCTTATGCATTAGCCTATATAGAATGATTCTTTCCATCATTTTACATAAATGAGAATATTTTTTAATTGGGTAGAAAATCACCCTTCCCTTTTTTTAATTGTTATCATGATTACTGTCTCCCATTTTATCGGTAATCCTTCCATTTCAAATGGCATTTCAAAGAGGCCAAGAATGGAGCTCTGCTTGAGTCCTATGAGGCAGTTTATAGCAAGGGAAGCGGTGGATTTCCCTGCCTATTCTGGCAAAAGACTAAATCTCTTCTCTATACATGCTCTTCTAGCCATTTTTGGCACGATCGTCCTGGCTTGGGGCAGTAGGCCATCTTTTCTACTAATTCTCTAACCCTTCCAGCTGGGTTGGGATCAGCAGTAACCCTTTATCTGTTTCTTCTCGCCTTGTCAACCTCATGCCACACTGTACCTAAAGATTCAGTTCTCTCTATCCTTCTCAGGAATTGAATCCGACAGTTGTTCCGAAGCTTCTTTCGTAAGTCGCTCACGTACTCAGCTGTTGTAATCATAATAGTTTCCCGGTTTTCAGTTCCATCGTTATGAGAACTCTTTAGTATACTAGCCCACTTTTTTCAGTGTGATTATTGCCATGTTTAATAGTGCTATCCCCATTTTTATCATTTACCTTTTCGTTACCACCTGGAAATCTCCTTAAGGAAATTCAAGTGTTTATAAACATTGAACGTTGGTCGGATATGGGAAATGGTATATCTTTCACCACAAGCAAAAAATCATTTAATTTAATACTTTATTCTGATACAAAATTAACTTCGTAATTTAGGTCTGACATACGATTCATCTTTAAATTCACTCGTGTTAAATATTAGTGCATTGCCTAGCTTTTCTCCCTCTGCATGCGTCGCCTCTTTGATACCCAAGATCATAGCATTATCTAATGACCTTTTCAACTTAAGACCGTTTGTGTTCCTCCTGCCATTCGTGCCTAAAAGTTCATCTTACAAGTGACATTTTCCTTAAATAGAATGTCTGGCAAATTCCTCCGCCGCAAAACTATTAGCATGTTCAAAAGTATTTCTTTCACATATACACCAACTTTCTACAAAAACCATCAACTTTACACAGAGGATTCCGGTCCCATTAACTTTCCCTATAAAAAAGCAAAGCATCAGGCATTGCATTTTTAACAAATGTAAATAACTCTCGTGTTATTACCCTGATCTGCCTGAAGGTGAAACGCTCTGTAACCACTCATAAATGGCGACATTTTGATGACTCTTGTTTAGTGAAATGCCAATACATCAAAGAATATAATAGGACTATTCACTTCCAGTAGTAAGCTATTTGCATTCCACAGAAAAATTATAGAACCCCGTCATGACCAATCACAAATTGCCAAAACAGAACTCCAATTAATTTACAAGTATCAGTCTTTCATCAAAGGTAAAGTTTAGACTCTTCAGTTTGTTTAATACATCCTCAAAATTCGTTGGCAGTGATGGCCCTGCAACTTCTTACACTGGGCTGGTGTTTCGCCTGCCTCTAGTGTCGTTGCGATGCCACTTCCTTCATCCAGGCCACTTTCCGTAGGCCATCCATCTCGGCTGTAACAGGACATTCCTTGCGTCCTCACACTTCACACATGTCAGGCAGGACCTCACCCAGCTTGTTTTGGTTCATCTCCAGTTGATGCAACATGCCATCAGTCTTTAACGCTTGGTGACGCACATCTTCCTCAAGCTTCTTGATCAACTTCTCTGTGTTGTCTCCATGTGGTGGGTGATGTATTATTCCCTCCTACATGATGGGGAATGTCTGCTGAGAAGCCCTTACCTCTTCGCATCTCTCCCTTGCGTTCTCTGCTGGGGATGCAGTAGCCAGGCATCTCCCCACCAATCTTGCTCCCCGCTACACTCCCCATCAATTGCTCTGACTTCAGCTGGCGTGCGGGCGCGAGCATCTGGCGTTACTTGAGGCCGTTTCTTGTACTCTCGAGACCCGGCGCTGTGACCTCCACCGCCTAGAGGCAGAAGTGCCCACCTTGTTTTTCGCAACATACTCTGGCATCGTATCGTTTGCTACAGTAACGACAGCGTAGGAGACCTATACACTGCCATGTCATATAGCCATATGGCATTTATTAGTGTCAGAGGTTCTGTATTTACCGAAATCTCACTTGCCTCAATATACTGGATCCGCAATTTCTCCGGAGCATCACCTTCGATCAAAGCAATAACTGCGACCGGTATTCACTCCCTGCGAACCCACAAGATGCATGGATTGTTTATGGTGATGTCCTCCAGGTTGAAAATCTGATGATTATCTTCGTTGACTTCCCGGCGATTTTGACGTCCCTTCAATAACATAAGTTGTTGAAACGTTAGCTGACGTTAGATTCTTGACATTACTGTATGGGCGATTCTGTTCCGCGGGAT
>NW_028234442.1:18446047-18448547 GCF_977035675.1 Penaeus japonicus
CAAACTTAGTCAGCACAAAAAAAATAAAAAATAATAATAATAATGGGTTATGATTTTTGGAATCTACAGATCACAATGTACTTTATAAGACTGAAAAATATTACAAATCAATTTCTGGTTTCCTTAAGAATATTGGGACAGGTTCTCCATAGGATACCTGCAACATGAAGGGGTGAAGTTAGGACATATGGGGGTCACTTAATGATTTATTTACCTTTATAACATGTATACCATTGACTTTACCTTAGTAAATGTCTACTTTGCAACATAAGGTGTCAACCATATTCTCTCAAAATGTTGCTGAGTAATTGATCTAAAATGTTGCTAATTAATTGAATCAGAGATCAAGCTGTTTTGTTGTTTGTCAAGGAATGTCTCTCCTTAGTATTTTTTGCTTGAGATTATGATCTTGATTTATGCATATTGTATCCTTCATTATTCTTGGTTTAGAAATGTTCTGTTGACAAAATTATCATTTATATTCTCCTTTTAAGCAAAATGACTTCTAAATAAGGGTGGCATGCTAGCTTAAAAATCACCATTTTATATTTTATATTGCAGTGTACAATGAGTTGTATCAGACAGGCCACTTTGAGACCATGAGTGTATCAGCAGATGAGGATGAGCACAGCATTGAGATGCACTTGCCCTACATAGCAAAGGTTATGGAAGAGTAAGTGCTCGAGTACAAGGTTTGGTGTTTCAAGGATACTTTTGAAACTGATATGAAGTTTTATCGTTACTGGATCTGATGGAAGGACTCATTTTAATGTATGTGCAAGTAGAATTATGAATTTGATGTTTTGATTAAGATGAATGTTTATGGAATTTATATGAACAGATATTTAGAGATTTTATGTTACCTCTCCTTATATGTTGTGTCTGATCTTGTTAGATTAGATTTTAAAGACATAATTTCTTTCTTCTTCCTTTTTTGTTATACAAAAATTTGTTGCCATAGCTCTCTGGTGATAGTTATGGAAATATGAAAATTCTACATTTCACCTTTCAGTAGTAGACTATGGAGTTCTTTATTGAAGGAAATTGAAGAGTAAAATGAATTTTTTTTATATAGCTTGTTGAGAGCAGATTTCTTGTGTTCTTGGCAGTTTCCGCGACCAGTTCACCATCGTCCCCATCCTAGTTGGATCACTCACACCAGAGCGAGAAGTACACTACGGGAGACTGCTTGCGCCCTATCTTGCAGATCCTCAGGTATTGCTGATGGTTATGTCTCTTGGGTCAGTGGTTAATGTGAAGTGTCTAATATTTGTGTATTTTTTGTTTAGTAATTTCTATTTTCTGATGTTTCAGCTTGGATTAAAATTAATGTGGTAATACCATTTAGAGTTATTTATAAGATTTGCAACCTGTACTGTAGGGTATTTCAATAATTGGTGATTTTTGAAAAATCCTTCAAATTCACGGAGACTGTTCAGAAGTAGGCGCCATTTATTTTTTCTTGACTAGTGATACCATTTTTATTTGTTTTTATCAATATTTACCTATTGCACTTTTTACTCAAAGATCCGAAAAATACGATTAAATAATTAGTTTAGTCTGGGGTGAAATTACCCGTTTTCTATATTTTCTTCGTCCTTTTAGCAGTAATTACTTAACGATGTATTCAAATTATGTTGATTTATTCAATCGTGTATAGTATAATTTGAACTTTTGAGAGTATCTTTTCTATAATTAATCATAATAAAACACATTGTGAAAGTATATTACAAATTAGAAACGTATCTTTTATTGGCAACAACTTCTCACACATATTATATTACCCTATCCACATTTCCTTTCAATCTCTTCCGCAATTACCGTATATTTGATATAGAGACAAGGGTATTGAAGTCCCAGGACCGCCTCATGTCTCCAATCAGTCTTTCACAATGATGATTATGGTCGGGAATTAGTACACTCATAGCCTCCCATACAGAGTGGTTACCTTGGCCATAGAGATGGCATACCTTATTCATATCTTCCCGTATATGATAGAACAAAGGGGAACTAAACACTCTTTCCGGAAAACCTGGGACATTCACAAACTTTTCTGTGCTGAGGTTCCATAACTTCTCATAGGAAAAATTGTACCAAATTCGATCCTTCAGGTTTGGCTGGTTTGTATATCCAGCTTTTTCCGATTCCATTTTCAGCATACCAAATACCTCATGTATGCTGTCACCATCATGAGAGAGTGGCATGAAAATGACATCTGTGTTATGCAGATATCTACTGATGGATGCAAAGTAGGATTTGTCAAACCCTAATCTGATCCCTACTTCTGAACACATTTGAGATGCCCCAAATGCTGCCTGAAATATTGTCGGCTCTGTACTAATGACAGCTTTTCGCCAGCAAAAGAAATGGATCTTAGAGAACTCGAAGATACCTTTGATAACAGTAGGGTTCTTTTGCAATGTCCCCAAGCATCTAATCAAATTGTCTTTCAAGCCAAATTTGGTCTTGGATGGCAAATCAGCATTTTTAATACTTCATA
>NW_028234442.1:18456047-18466047 GCF_977035675.1 Penaeus japonicus
AGACTCATACTAATACTCACACTCACATGCATATGCACAGGCACATGCAAGCATACACAGATACACACACACATGGATATTAAAACACACACACACATATAGATATGCACACACAGACATATGAAGATGCACACACACAGACACTTGGATACTCACACACACACATATGGATACTCACACATGCATACACATGGATATGCACACACAGACACACGAATACTCACACAACCACACACATGAACATACACATGGATACGCACACATGCTTACACACAGATATGCGCATACACTCTCTCTCTCTCTCTCTCTCTCTCTCTCTCTCTCTCTCTCTCTCTCTCTCTCTCCCTCCCTCCCTCCCCCTCCCCCCTCCCCTCCCCTCCCCTCCCCTCCTTCTTCCCTTTTTCCCTCTCCCATATTTACTCATTTACTCTCTTCCTGTATGACTGTATCACTTAGCTACTCACTAACCTAATTACTCACTCTACAAATGAATATTTTTGCCTAAAGCTTTTGCCTTCCTATCTGCTTTTCCTCTACCCTCCTTTCTTCCCTCCCTTCTCTCCTTCCTTCCTTCATTCATTCCCCCCTTTCTTCCTTCCTTCCCTCCCTCCTTCCCTCCCTCCTTCCCTCCTTCCCTCCCTCCCTACCTCCGACATTCCTCCCCAATCCCTTCCTCTTCCTTCCGTCCCTTCCTCCTTCCCTCCCTCCTTACCTCCGACCTTTCTCCACTCTCCCTTCCTCTTCCCTCCATCCCTTCCTCCTTCCCATTATCACTACACACAACATCCTTTGTAGAAATGTTGTTGGTGATTAATTATCTTGAGAGTGTCTGTTGTTGAAAACCAGCCACCATGTTTACCTATACAAGGCCTTGCTGCTACTTCATATAGCCAGCTTTCACAAATAATAATATCAACTTAAACTATTTCTCTCAGACTATATTGCCCTTAACTTTTCCTCCCCTATATCATGCCCGACTGGTGTTAAGCTATTGTAAAAAAAAAGAGCAAAAAAAAGCGTAATTAGTGTGAAAATGGTGGCAAGATTTCATACACATTTGTAGATATTTGAACATAGAGAGGAACGTTTAATAACCAACAGTAAACTTTTAGTAAGAAAGACATGACATCCTAAGAAAGCGTTTCTTACAGATGATGGTCAAGTCCTTTTCCGTTTGCCAACCATGGATTCATGTTATTCTCTCATTGTTATTTTGTGATTTTTTTTCTTCTTCAATTTGAATAGCTTGACTTAATGAATTACTGGGTTAGAGAGGCTGAAGGTATTATTTACTTTTAACAATTATGTGTAAACTTTTGGCCATTTTTTAATAGCTGAAGTACTGAGAAGAGAGCCAAGTAGGATGTGGGTGGTTCTTCCTGTTAAATGATAATTTTTGTAAGTGAGATGAAGTGGCAAATACACTTCCCTACTTTACAATGTGACCTTAAGATTGTGATCTGAAAGAACTCCCAGAGTTAAATGGGGGAGAAGACTTTGTGTTACACACCTACAAATCATCCCACAGTTCCCCCTGCTTGGCTAATGATAAAGGAGATGAATCTTCTGCAGCTTTTTCTTGGAGGTGTTAATGATTAATTCAGCTTGTGTGGGTTGGTGAAATCAAAGGAAATACTGTATTGTGATTTTCCATAGGATCTGACGACATTACTACAGGCCCTCGCTGAACTACTGTGTTACTTAGTAGCATATATTCCCTCCTGGAATGCTATTATTTATATCTTATTTCATAGATAAGTTTGTCAAGATGAGAATATTTATTATGTAAATGGAGCTGGTGTTTATCAAATTATTAGTGATTTATTCTACATTAAATGGAAAGTCAGAGGTTACAAATAACAAGGAAGAAAGTATACATGTTTTGTGCTATGTTTAACTTGGTTCTTACTCTCTTTTGAAGTTTAGTTTTTAGTAGAAGTCAGAAAGGATTATGTGAAATTTATAATCTCATTAATATAAACAGAATGTATGATGTGCACAGGAAGCCCTTTTATATAAGCTTATGATTCACAAAATAAAAAAAAAAGAAATGAAAAAAAAAGTAATATTAACAATAGGTATTTTTTTTCTCTGTTGCAAGAAGATGTCCGACTTCACTCTGGTCCCGTGCAATTTAATTTCTTATCAAGTCTTCAGATATGTGATTACTGTTGAAGTAAAAAGGGAATGAATACCAAGAAGAATGATGGTGATATTATTGTATGATATTAGTTATGATATGATGGTGGTGGTGATGATATTTATAACTCCTTTGCAACCCACAAAAGCATGGAATTGCGGTAAAGTTTAAGGTGCCATACTGCAAGCAGATTTTGCTGTTCTTTTTGTTTATTTTTTTTAGCTCCACAAGTACATTACTTCCCAGGGCAGCTTTCCAGTTGCTTCTGTTTCTGTCTTGCAAGGGTGCATTTTATTTCCCTCTTGACTCTTAAAAAAATGTGGTTGGAAAGGTGTTACAAACCGGAAATTGCAAGAATAAGTTGTTAGATATCATTTAGATAGGCTAATGTACACACACACACACACACACGAAAAAAGGTCTTGTAAAGTAGTGATTTTAGCCAGTACATGAATTTAGTTTGCATCACGTCGTATCTAACAATTCAGTCCGTGGAATTGGAAGTGTATTTGATTGAGGGTGTCTAGAAGATTGTGGAGTGTGAGATGTCTTCTTGTAACAAGATGTAAAATGAAGCTTGGTATTTAGGTGTTTTTTTGTTTTTTTTCCATTTTGTCATTCTTTGTGATCAAGTCCCTTGCTGTTTTACTCTATACGATTATTTTTTATTACTCATTTGTTGAGGAACATGATATAAAGCTTATGATTAAGTATGGTTCTTTTTCTTTCGCTCTTTTTCTCTCTCTTTTTTTTTTTTGTGCTGTTGGCATGATGTTTTATTTATCCTGTGGTATTGCTTGTTATTATACAATCTGCATGGATCTTTCAAGTGATACTATTATCTTTTTCATGTGTTTTGATATTATTCCCTCCTCTTTTATATTCAATCTCTCTTTGGCTTTGCCATATATGTGGCATGATTTATTTATTATTTTTTTTCCAAATATAGATATATATATTTTTTTTTTTCCTTCTTGAGAAAAGTGAAATTGGTTATTGCTTGCATGACACTATCATAGATCATTATCTAAAGGAAAAAGAAATTGAGCAAATTCACATTACTCTCCTTTCTTTCAGTTTCTCTCTTTTATTCATGAATGGTATGATAATCAGTATATCAATGAAACTCAGTATATCAATGAAATTTCTGGCAGTGGAATTTGACAGTTTGGGTTGTAACAGCAACGCAAGCAAGACGTAATAAGAGTGGGAGAACATACACATTTTGGGAGAGAAAGAAAATAAGAAAGGCAAGCAACTCTTGATCTTATAGGGTTTTCAAAATGTGCACAAGTTAGAGTGTTACTTCGTTTGACAAAGAAATGAGGCTATGAAATCAAACCAATGTTGATAAAAAAAGAAGAGATAAACCAAAAAAAAAGTGCCTTTAATTTTTAATTTTACTTAATTCCCTCGATCTGTCCTATGAGTTTTAGTTATTTATATATTGGTTAAAAAGCCAAAGTTTACCAAGTTCCTTAATTTAAGGTTTCATTTAATTGGTGTTGTGAGATAGGTGATATTAGTATCATATAGCTTTGAGAAGGTTGAATATAGTCTAATGCAAAGGATAACAGATAAAAGGAGAAAAGATGTCCTGAGACAATAAGTAGATTAAAGGAAACTGAATTTATAAAAATGTACTCAATTACGAATGAAAAAAACACAAAACTAATTCTCAATGAAAGTAGCATGGTAATTATTTGTTTAATAACCACTCTGTATATATTTAGATTATATTTCAATATTTTTTTTTCTTTGTGATTGTTCTATATATTGTTTTTGATATGGAGCTATACTTGTTTGATGATTCATGTTGAAATCTTATATTTTAATTCATTAGTACAAAGATTTCTATTCCCTAATGCTACTGGATGACTGTAGGTGACTTCCTTATAGCTTACATTTTCTTTACACATTGAAATACGTATTTGAGCATAGTTGTTTTAAAGCACACTATCAAATATCATAAATCTCTGCTGACTGGCTGTGTATACACCATCTCGATCCCTACATTGATATTGGAAACTGAGCATTGAAAATTCTTTTAAAATTCCACAAGAAATGTTATTTGTACTCTCACCATCCAAAAAAAGAAGCAACAGCAAAATTTAAGGCAGTGGATAAATTGCAATAAGAAGTAGTGCATAGAGTTTAAGCACATTATAAACAAAATGATAGAGCACAGAAAGAATACAGACATATTTGCTAATGATGTAACTACTTTGTGTTACTAATTTTTAAAGTTACGAAAGGAAAACATTACATGTCTGTAATACCTTAAGAGGTCCTTCTGATATGATCTGTACATTTGATTTTTTTTTTCTTTTTTGTTTTGTTTTTTGCTCTGTTTGTGATATAAGATGGTATGTGTACATATGCATGGCTTTTTTGGCTCTTGCTGTGAGATGAAAGAGGTGGCTGCAAAATGGTGTATAAAGCCCAGTTCCTGCATGTTACAAACAAAGCCTGGTACTTTAAAATGATACCAGGTCTGTACTTTATTTTATAGGTTTTAACTTATTGATTCATAATTGTTTATGTTAGGAATTTTAAATGTTTTCATGCTCATTGTCCAATATTCCTTTTTATTTTTGTCACCTGTATTTAATGCATGTATCATTGGCTTACCAGATTCTTCTCTATGGACCATCTAAACTTGCTCTCTCTCTCTCTTCCATTATTCCTTGCAAACCACTGAACTTGTCATCTCTTGAAGTTGCCAGAACATACATCATACCTATTCAGACTTGTTCATTTTATTTAAGAAGTTTATGTCACAACACATTTGCAAAGTTTATTTTAGCAGCAGTGGATACATCACTGTAGACCTTTCCAACAGTATACAGTAGAAATATTAAAAAAGAAAAAGAATCCAGAGACCTTATCAGTGTTGCCATCAAGACTGTTACTTTCCACTTTATCTCTTGTCTTTCTCATATTTTACTGACTATATGCCTAATGTTAAGACAACGTGCCTGTAGAGAAGTTGTATAAAGATACTGTTATAGGAACTTGTACACAAATGAACCAGGGCCACATTGTTGGTAATGCTAATAAAGATCAGATTTGCAGTATCATGTCTTTATTGATGCTTAGACTAGTCTCCTCCTTTAGAACGTGGGATATGGAGTGTTTCAGGGATATGGATTGTTCTGAAATAAGGTAATTTGCGAATGATGAAAGGTCTCTGTATGCAAGCCTTTTGATTATATATCCTCTCTATAGCCTGGCATAGCTGTTACTTGCTGTCTCAGTTGGCTTGTACAGAAGACTTGAATATGTTAACTAAATGCCAAAAGATGGGCAGCACTTTATAATTATTGTTAGATTATATCATTTATAATCAAGTCCCGAAATGCATCCATGGATTTAGAAGGAAAAAATAAAAGAAAAACGATACTTTTTCATACCTTTTATATTATTTCAAATATATTTTTCATATTACTAAAGTCTAAATAGATCATGAAATCGGAACTGCTTTTAGTTTGATAAAAAATGTTAGATTATTGAAGTATCTATATATGAATACCATACTATGAGTTTGCCCTAATTCATAGCAAGATTGAAAGATATTGCATTCCTATTATTTTACTTTCGTTAGAACTAGATATTGAAAATGTGCAAATGTTTACTACTAAAAATCTACATTTTAAATTCAGTAACATGAAATGAAGGTCTGGAAAGTAACCCTTACTAAAAATGCCATGATAAAGGCATCTACATCAATTAAAAGCTGTATATAATCTAAAGACCAGAATGATATAATAGTCACATGCATGTAATATCAAAAAGGAATAAACAAATGTGACCAATTTATTAACCCAAGTGAAAATGTAGAATTTATGTAGGAAATAAATGGCATTCATGAATCCAATTTAAAAACAAGTTCTAAATATTTTGGGTAAAAACTTAATAATTTTTTTCTTTATATAATTTATATAAATTATTGATTTCCCTTTTACTAACCAAACATACAAGGACTTTATGCAAGGACATTACAAACAAGAATAAGGTTAGTATGAAACATTTAAAAGTCACTTGTTGTCAATTGCAAAAGTGATTTCATTCAACAAGCAACATCGGATGATTAATATTTTACAATTATGAAAAATAATAAGATAATTTTAGTGTATTAATCAGAAAATAAAAGATTCCATAAAATTAGTAAAAAGTATTTACATTAAATTAATGAAAAATCAGATTTTATTGACAATTTTGGATAAAACCACAGTATTTAAAACATGCCCACACAAATTTTGCTGAATTGAATCAAATATTACTGAACTAACATTATCAATCTCAGAATCTTTACTTCCCTTTGCTAATTTATCAAAGGTAAAGTTTTGAATTGAACACTTGAATAAAACTAAGGCATAGCCAACATTTTACGGAGGATGAGGCAGCCATCGATTAAGCTCCTCGAGTTTTCAAATGGAGAAAGTCTGTGATGCTTCTCAGATACACCTACCATGACTAAATTGTTTTCTTTTGTTTTTTAAATGCTTTAAAAGTCATTGGTGAACTGACCTATGTTGAATATTGATATTGCATCAACAATTCACAAATATTAAGGGAAAGCTCTGATATATTACCCTCTAATTGTAAGTCGGAATGTCTAGGGAAAAGTCTAGATAGTATTTTCTCAGGGACTTATGATAGTAGAAATGTTTAAGAAATTAAGTGAGGGTAAAAGCAAGGCTCGTGCTGGTTATAAGTTATAACCTACCCATGCATGGTTCTTGCCTACCTCATTTCCCTACACACCCAAAATAATAGCATTAGTTCAGTTTGGTTTAGATTGCAGCTTGAATGGAACTTATAAGAATCTATTTCAAATAATGGTGTAGGGGGAGATTTTCTGAAATATGCATGTGATGATCAATTCCATTATGATGCTAATGACTTTTGTAAATATATTTTTAGTGAGTGTGACAGAGACAAATGCTCAGAACAGATCCTAGTGAAATAATGCCATAAAAGGGAGAAAAAACTATGCTTTAATATCCAATTTTCTTGATTATTTTTCTAATAAGTTTGTATATGTACTACAACAATACCCATTGAAATCAGGACCCACAAAGCAAATTATGAGTGAAAATATGAGAGAAAAACAACCATCATGATAAGCTATCTGCCAATATTATCATACCAGTTTAAAGGGTGAATCACTGGACAACCCAACAGGAGCTGAAATTTAACCAATGCAGAAGTTCTCCAACCCATCATGTATAAATTGAATATAGTTAGCTCCATAGCCAATGTGTCAGTGATGTCAGGACCAATGAATTATTTTTGCTAATATAATATAATTCCCAAGATGGTTTCTTCTGTGAGTTTATGTAGGGGATTGGTTTACTCTCAAGGGTTGAACAATGTAATTCTAGGCTGAAGTGTATATAATATTTTTCACTCGGTAAGTTTTATATCTTTTTATAAACACCATACAAACTTAGAGGAATGGAAAATCTGCGTAAAGTTTGACTTTGCAATAACATTTCAAATGCACTGTACTTTGTATTGGATTTGTTTGAGTATTTTTGTTTAATAATTGGATGTTATGTAAGTGATCTTGGAGAGTCTAATTAGTCTCATCTCTTGCTATGAAAATTTTCAATAATGAAAAAGTAAGATTATTATAGATACTGTGTCGGTGATATACATCTATGGACATATATGAAAAGGAAACAAAGACTGCTGAATATTAACTTTATTTATGTAAGAATACACAAAGGTGAAATTTAAAACAACTCTGCACATCATAGATCAAGATTTGTAAATATGTCATTTCTTATATTTATACAATACAGTAGAGTAAACAGGTAAGCAAAAAAACAAAACTGTAGGTTACTTGGATATCAGAAAAAGTTCTTTGATAGGAATTATATCTCATTTATTTTTGTAACCTAACTTTACTATGAACTTTCAACTAGTACATTTTGAAGGATCTTCTTTTTTTCTCCTTCCATTCAAATCATCAATTATTTGTGTACTCTGAGTTCCAACAGGTTTTACTAGACTACAAAGATATATCTCTTTAAGAATCAAATAATTATCTTTTACTCTAAAATGATTTAAAATCTATCAAGCACCTCTATTTTTCTTCTCTCAGTTACACTCAAAAAATGTGGAATTTTAGTCGACAAAGCACCAGTTCAGCTACAAACTCATGCTGGAATTTACTTGGAATTCACGAATATTGCTCGGCATCCAAAGTTTTGTCATCTCGGATATTCAAATTCTCAGTTCGCAAACTTTCTTTGTCCAAGTAAAAAACAGATTAAAAAAATACCTTAAGCTAGCAAATGTATTCATATCGAACAGCAGCCCCAAAGTGCCCTGAGATCTACGTGTATGTTGGTCCTTCCAGCCATCTCAATCATCATAAATCACGAGCCTTATTGGCGTTTCATTTTTTCATTTTTTCTTAGAAAAGTTGACTCTCGTTATCAGTAACTGCTGCATTGGACCCTCTAAAAAGAAGCTGTTCTTATTGTGCCTTAAACCTAGCCCTTCCGTTATTTCCTCTGTACATTCTCTCAAAGATGCAGGATTAGTGAGAAATACAAAATGACACAGATAATAGGCCAACACATCATCATAATAACATTACTAGCAAATCTCTTATCATACACTGGTTAATTGGTTGTCAGGCTCATGGCAAAATGATATAAAAAAAAAAGGTTATAACTCCTCAGTGTCTCTCTCTACTTTTCTATTAAGTCTATTTGAAAATAATAGATCAGGTTTTGTATAGTAGATACAATACAAATAAAGAATATGAAAATTAATACATTTGGAATGTAACACACAAGGGAACTGGTAATCTCTTGGACTTGCTCAATTCTGTAAAATAATTCACATCAGTCCAAATACTTGCACAAAAGTATATAATCCAATGATTCTTTTCGTTGTTCAATTACTTTAAAACGATCATGATTACCAGTTACCTTAGGCACATCATGTATACATCCAAGACTTTTTTTTTTTCTAACTTTTTTCCACTTTGCATATGATTCATGCATATCTGGAGATTGGTACCTCCTGAACTAGCATATCAAATAACTGTTTTTGTACTTTTTTTTTTCTTTTCTTTTCATCAGAACAGCCTCGCACTTTAAAACAAGTCAATAAATGGCTGTTATAGAACTTCAGAACAGAGGAAATGATGGGAATAAATCTGCAATTGGACCTATAGCTTTGGAAAAAAGTGTTAATATTAACATCCTTAGCTCCCAGTTATGATTCACAAATAATGTACTGAATGACATCACATCACATGATGCCTAAATCTGGTTAGGCTGTTTTAAGAGATTCATTTAACACATCATAAGAAGGGAGTGTTCTAAAGCACGTGTTCGATATGTTATCTTTGTCTTTGACGCATCCAAGAGTTAAAAATTCACTAGTCAATATTAGATTAAAAAAAAAAAAGTTAGTGTATTTCGTTAGGTTTGGAACATTTAAAAGTCCTTATGCCATTCCATCGAAGGTCCTAATTTGATCTTTCCTTTTCATTCATTCAAGCTCTGAAAAAGTACAAGACAAGAGAGATTTTCCTACAAGTAATCATTCACCACAACCATATATATATATAATTTTTTTTTTAAACATTTTTTTCCCCTCTTTTTGGCAATGATCAAAATGAGCTTCCTTTTCCTTCAATTATATACTTTTCTTTGGATTCAAACAACTGCATTTCCACATGCATCAGTCAAAAATGGTGTATAAAGACATTGAGCAAAAGGGTCTTCACCTGGTATCCAAATATATCTAACATATATGTAAATGTATATATAAATACATGTACAAAGGAAGTCTCAACATCTGCAAATAAAATGCATTTGCTCCCTATAACAG
>NW_028234442.1:18471047-18483547 GCF_977035675.1 Penaeus japonicus
AGTCAAAATCAAGCGACAGAGACAAGAGCGAGCAGCTGCCCCGCTCTCTGTCGCCCTTCGCATCCCAGGCGCCAGGAGCGTCAGGTCTCTGAAGGCGGCTGCGGGTATCAGGGTATCAGGGTATCTGGCCATGGATACCCTCAGCTACGTGGGACTAATAAAGATTGATTTGATCTTTGCTGATTACAGGGATGTAGTTTTTTTTATTTTGCTTCTTTTTCTTTTTGGGGTTGAGGAGTACAGCGTTTGAGGCTATTATTAAGAATGTTCATAATAACGACGACGATGATAAAGTGATCAAAGAACGACGAAAAAACGGCTAATCAACCAAACGTTCATAATTTTCCCCTCTCCGCGATCCGCACCTTCACCACAATCGCCCCCCACCTCCAAACATGCATATACTTACTCCCTCTCTTTTTCCCTCCCTCTCCCTCTCCCTCCCCCCCATCTTTCTCTCTCTATC
The DNA here is from genome assembly GCF_977035675.1 of Penaeus japonicus. Lineage (NCBI taxonomy): Eukaryota > Metazoa > Arthropoda > Malacostraca > Decapoda > Penaeidae > Penaeus > Penaeus japonicus. Next base: position 18,471,514 of record NW_028234442.1, read on the forward strand.
CCTCCCTCCCTCCCTCTCCCACCACCTCCCTCCCTCCCTCCCCACCCCTTCCCTCCCTTCCTCCCTTTCCCATCACCTCCCTTCCACCCCTCCCTCCCCCACCTCCCTTCTTCCCCCTAACTAACCAAGAACTCGAAATCCCGAGTTCAGAAATCGATCCTTTTCTCGGCTCTCTTTTCTCGTGTGACCTCTTGTGGGTGGGGGAAAATGGCGGGCCTCGAAACAAAAGAAAAACACAGAACTGAGCCTGACCGAGCGAGTCTTAGGCCGAGAAGACAAATACTCGCGGCTGTTTTGACAATGGCGGGCGGAGGCTGGCGGACATGTTTATCTGTCCTGTTGCTATATCCTGAACATTTGGTACAGGGCGGAGGGGAGGGGGGGGGAGGGAGGGGAGGGAGGGGAGAAAGAGAGAAAGAGGGGGGGGAGGGGGGAAAGAGCGAGAGAGAGAGAGAACGAGAGAGAACGACGCGAAAGAACGAGAGAACGAGAGAAAGAAAGAGAGAGAGAGAACGAGAGAGAAAGAGAGAACGAGAGAGAAAGAGGGAGAACGAGAAAGAAAGAGAGAGAACGAGAAAGAAAGAGAAAGAAAGAGAGAGAACGAGAAACAGAAAGAGAGAGAACGAGAAACAGAAAGAGAGAACGAGAGAGAAAGAGGGAGAACGAGAAAGAAAGAGAGAGAACGAGAAAGAAAGAGAAAGAAAGAGAGAGAACGAGAAACAGAAAGAGAGAACGAGAGAGAAAGAGGGAGAACGAGAAAGAAAGAGAGAGAACGAGAAAGAAAGAGAACGAGAAACAAAGAGAGAACGAGAAAGAAAGAGAGAACGAGAAACAAAGAGAGAACGAGAAAGAAAGAGAGAACGAGAAACAAAGAGAGAACGAGAAAGAAAGAGAGAACGAGAAAGAAAGGGAGAACGAGAAACAAAGAGAGAGAACGAGAAACAAAGAGAGAACGAGAAAGAAAGAGAGAACGAGAAAACAAGAAGAAAAGAAAGACAGCAAGAAAGAAAAAGAAAGGAAGAGAGAAGACGTGGGCATTAAAAGGAAAGGCACAGGAGAGGTGGCGCTTTGCTTACACAGGCAAATTTCCGTCAAAAGTAAACAAGCTTTCGCGGAAAAACAAGAAAGTGAGTGACGTGAGGCGCTGCGTTTCAATATGGGGTCGAAATCTCTTAAAAGCCAAGCATTAGTATTAAATGTCATAAAAGACAAGAAAAAACAAATCACGCATCCTCTTAACATATGCAGAAGATGAAGATATATAAATAGATTACCGGATTAAACTAGAGGAATAAATAATTGAGCGAATAAACAAAGAAACTAGTTAATAAATCAATAGACGATTTTAAAAAAATCGCAGAACTTTGGAAAACTATCGAAAGGAAATAATACATCAAATGGCATAATTGAAACTGAGAAAAGAAAACGGAACATAATAAATACGAACGGATACAAGGTAATGAAACACGAGAGACAATAAATAGGGAATAAGAAACGAAAAAAAAAAAAAAAAACAATACCATGAGAAAAAAAACACGAAAATCACACATGAGACAATAAACGAAGACTAAGAAACGAAACGAAAACAACGAAAGAAAAAATACACAAAAAACGTAAAAAACGTAAACTATCATTCAATGGAGCCTCGCCCCCCCTCCCCCCCACCATCCGCACAGAAACGAGGCGCTCTCTATATCTATAGCAGGCCCTCATAAACCCTCATAGGCGTGTACATGAGATATTGATCAGTAACTGTACAGAACGTGGTCAATGCTGAGGGGAAATGGGGAGGGGAGGGGGGAGGGGGAGAGGGGGGACGGAGGCAGGATGCTGATGGAAGAGAAGGAAAGAGGGTGGGGAGGGGGGAAGGGAGGATGGAGGGTTGGGGGGGAAGGGAGGAAGGAGGATGGGGGGAGGGGAGAAAGGAAGGTGGGGGGAGGGGGGGAAGAAGGGAGAAAGGAAGATGGGGGGAAGGGAGGATTTGAGGATGGGGCGAGGGGAAAAGGAGGATCGGGGAAGGGGAGAAAGGAGGATGGGGGGAGGGGAGAGAAGGAAGAAGAGGGAGAGAAGGAAGGAGAGAGGAAGAAGAGAGCAAGAGCGAGAGCGAGAGAGAGACTGCCAAAAATACATTCCTACAAGATGTTGCCACGCGAAACACCATTTTCTCGCGTCAAGCAGAAAGGCATTAACAAACATTTCGAAAGAAAAAATGATCGAAATCCAACACGTAATCTAAACAAACTTTGATGACGCGCGCAAATAAGAACATAAAGCGCCAGTAAAAATAAACATATTTGTAGAACAATTAGAACAACCATTGCTGAGTGTTCATTTCGCGAAAAGAAAGTGCGGATCACGACCGTTTTTTTTATTTACACTTTATACTGCAAACACAGATCATAAATAATATCTTAAACAATTTGCAACCCACTTCCAGCTTTTGCAACACAGAATACAAGAAATTAAAGAAAGAAAGAGATTAAGAGAGAGAGAGAGAGAGAGAGAGAGAGAGAGAGAGAGAGAGAGAGAGAGAGAGAGAGAGAGAGAGAGAGAGAGAGAGAGAGAGAGAGAGAGAGAGAGAGAGAGGGGAGGAGAGAGGGAGAGAGGGAGAGAGGGAGAGAGGGAGAGAGGGAGAGAGGGAGAGGGGGAGGGAGGGAGGGAGGGAGGGAGGGAGGGAGGGAGGGAGGGAAGGAGGGAGAGAATAGAGGCGATTCCTCCCTCTCACCCAATTGTTTCGCCAGAGGAACTTTTGCACAGCCAATGTAGCGGGGGGGGGGGGTCGATCGCCCTTCGCCATTCCTCATACATCTTGAGCCGGAGGGAGTCACTCTCGAAAAGGGCAAAGATGAACAGGAGAGGAGAGGAAGAAAGAGGAGGAGAGAAAGAAAGGGGAGGAGAGGAGAGAAAGAGGAGGGGAGGAGAGGATAGAAAGAGGAGAGAAAGAGGAGAGCAAGAGGAAAGCAAGAGAAGAGAGAAAGAGGAGAGGAAGAGGAGAGGAAGAGAAATAGAGGAAGGAGGGAGAGGAAGATAAAGAAAGAGAAAACGAAATAAATAAGAAAGAAAAGAACAAACAATGCCAGACCACAAGATCCTAATCTGCCGCCTTCAAACACGCAGATTTCCTCGCTCCTCGCTCGGACAACACCTATCACTAGGCAAACGAGGGCGCCACATGAGGGTGAGGGAGTGAGGTGGGGGAGGGGGGGCGGGGGTGAGGGTGAGGGAGTGAGGTGGGAATGGGGGGGTAGGGATGAGGGTGAGGGATTGAGGTGAGGGAGGGGGTGAGGGGGTGGGAATGAGGGGGAGGGATTGAGGTGGGGGAGGGGGTGGGAATGAGGGGGAGGGATTGAGGTGGGGAGTGAAGCAGAAAGGCGGGGGGCGGGAGGGGGAGGTTATGACGAGGTGGGTGGACAGGTGGAAGAGAGGTTTGGGTGGGGGTGAGGTAGAGGGGAGAGGGGGGAGGGGAGAGGAATAAAGGTCCCCCTACTTGTCCCGAGTCCGCAGGTGTTTCCAGGGTCAGGTGTCTATAACTAATTAAGTACCAGGGAGGGATGACGACTAAATTACTGAATGACATCACATATTCAGAAGCAATTAGCAGGTGGACCGGCGAGAGAGAAATGGAGACATTAGCAGCTCCATCTAGCCCTAAACACGCGGATATATCGACAACCTCAGTGAGAGGGAAATAAATAAATCCATTTTCGTGTTGCCGTCTGAAAGGGGTCTTCAACTCGACTCGAAACGTCAGATTATTTTACGAGTATTCCTCTTCTCTTGGTGTCCTCTCGTTGCTATCGCTTCTGTGTTCTCTTAATTCGGGTTGCTCTCGCTCCGGCGTTCATATCAATATAAAAAAAGTAATATTCTAAGGTGATTTCGGGCTCCCTGAAACCAAGGCATAAGTACAGACGAAAACGGAAGGATATTTCCTCGAGGGACTGTCGACCCGGGAGTCTACATAGCATACAGGACACCTTACAAGAGGCTGGTTAAGGGATAAATTTAGCAACCAAGAGTAGTACCCTCTTTCTTGTATGCGTCTGCTCAAGAGTAAGGTTTCTAAGTCTGCGAAATGCGTTCTCATCACAGGAAGTGGTCCAAAAGAATGTGTGGAGTGGATTAGAATGAAGAAAACTAGTTTAAAGAAAGATAAGCGGATTCTAATACAGAGGTTGACTTATGCCAAGGACCGATATGACTTGCTCCTCGAAGGATTGCTTTGGTTCAACTTTTCCCGTGTGCTTTTGGTTGCCGCAGAAGCACACGGGTGAGCCTCGGCGAGAACCAACAAGAGGCTCAGAGCCAGCCAACCAGCCCTTTTCACGCATGTGTGGCAGACAGCTGGAGACATAACGTCACTTGACCCTCCCCCCTTCCGTCTTCCATCAATTATTCAAATGAAGTCCAACCATGTCTAGCTTCTTTCCTTCCTTCCGTTTTTTTCTTTGTTTCTTTCCTTTCGTTTGTTACGATACCTTGCCAAACTATTAGTAATCCTATCCTAGTTAGCCTTAAGTATTTGACCTCACTCCTACACACGGGTGGCTTCGACAAGAAGAGCACCAGGAGGGAGGGCGGAGGGTCGACTCAGGTCACGGGGGGCGACTAGTCTTGCACTTCGAAGGACACCTCTTGTAACTTGACCTCGTTCATCCCCCCTCTCAGTGCGGGGTTTACCTCTCTTCCCTTCAGATATTTCTGATTCTTTCTCCCTACCCCCCCCTCCCTCTTGGTCAAGACCTTCAGGGAGAGAAGGAAGGGGGGGGGGTAGGGGTTGGCAGGAATAACAACAGGAAGGTCGAATTTCCTTCCTTCCATAAAGACGGATGATCTGACGCGGAAACAGGGTCATCTGACCTCCCAGTCTGCTAGGAGCTGGGTCGTTGCTATGCGCCGATCAGCCGATGACCCATACAAAGGCACTCTGCATGATGACTCATCCGGCTTGCATAAATCAATGTAATAATGTATGTGCTAATGTGTTCCCTGGTCGCAGTATTAAGCATAAAAGCTGCCAAACTAGAAAATGTGGATTGTGATAAATTGAGATGAATAGCAATGCTTATAAGTATTTCGAATGGGTACTATCAAGGAGGGATGAATATCTGGAATAATTCATAATCATGCGACATTCATACAGGCATACAGAGTCACAGACAGACAATACATTTCAGGTACAATAGGAGGATAAGCGATGTGACAGATACAGGAAGGTCTATCTGTCTGTCTGTGTCTGCCTGTCTGTCTGTCTGTCTGTCTGTGTCTGCCTGTCTGTCTGCCTGTGTCTGCCTGTGTCTGTCTGTGTCTGTCTGTCTGTCTGTCTGTGTGTCTCACTTTCTCTCAGTCTCCCCTCTATCCTCGTCTCTCCATCTCCCTCTGTCTATCTTTCCCTCAAGCACTTCTTATCGGCCTGCTATCTGGCTCCAAAAGCACCGGCCGATCCGAGTTGTTTATCCGAATTCCCTTTGAGACGAAGGCCGCGCCATTACGGTTTTCTCCTTGACCCTCGTATGATTAATGACTTCAAGGCTTTGAGGGTGAGTCTGCGGGTGGGTGAGTCTGCGGGTGGGTGAGTCTGCGGGTGGGTGAGTCTGCGGGGTGAGTCTGCGGGGTGAGTAAAATGAGAAGGGGGTGGGGGTGTATGCGTAGCCCGTAAAGAAATGAAGTGGAAAAGTGAGTGAGTGAGACTAACGGAATGGAGGGGGGAATGTTCCCCGATTCGGTTTGCCGGTTTTCGGGCCAAAAAAAACAAGGTCCTGGTGAAAGGTTGTTTATTTTCACTCACCTACTCACTTACTCACTCACCCACTCATTCACCCACTCATACAACGTAACACAATATGCAAATTAGCACAGGCTCTGACAATTACACTTAATAACACTCAGCTGAACTTGAATAAAAATCAGCTCCATCTATCATTGCATTGAGAAGAATCGACATTTGAAAAAAAAAAATCCCGAATTTGCTTACTCAAAAAAAGTTTTTCACCTGTTCCGTATAGGCCTATATCTGTGATCTCAGAAGGGGCGGGGGCGCAGGTGGAGGTGGGTGGGTGGGTGGGGGGCTGTTTATTCACGGTGGGTGACAAAAAGGGAAGGAGAAGAGAGGAGAGGAGAGGGGGGGAAGAGGGGAGGGGTGGGAACGGACCAAAGACATGTCATTTTGTAAAGGCTATGAAATGGACAGATAATGTTTGAGAGCCTTACGGGATGAGAGAGGGAGTGACAATAGAGCGAATGATGAAGGAGGGAGGGAGGGAGTGAGATAGGGAGAGATAGAGAGGAAGAGAAAGAGGGGGGGGGGGGGCGAGGGAGATATAGAGGGGGAGAGGGAGGGGGAGGGAGAGGTAGAGAACGAGAACGAGTGAGAGAGTGAAAGAGAGAGAGAGAGAGAGAGAGAGAGAGAGAGAGAGAGAGAGAGAGAGAGAGAGAGAGAGAGAGAGAGAGAGAGAGAGAGAGAGAGAGAGAGAGAGAGGGAGAGAGAGAGAGAGAGAGAGAGAGAGAGAGAGAGGGAGAGAGAGAGGGAGAGAGAAAGAAAGAGAGAGGGAGAGAGAAAGAAAGAGAGAGGGAGAGAGAAAGAAAGAGAGAGGGAGAGAGAAAGAGGGAGAGAGAAAGAGGGAGAGAGAGAGAAAGAGAAAGAGAAAGAGAAAGAGAGAGAGAGAGAGAGAGAGAATGAACAAGACATTACTGGAGCCTCAGGGCCCTTATCATATAGCGGATATATTCAAAATATCTATTTAATTCTTAGGCCTCGTCCTGTCTATCTCCATGTTATTTGTTTGTTTCCTTCTTGTTTCCATGTGTATTTGAGCACAGAATCTGCCTAATCAATGTTAAGTTTTGATCCTGCCTTTCATGGATTGTATAATAAATAATAAAAGTAATAATAATAATATTAATGATGATTGTCGTAGTAGAAATAATAATGATAATGATAATAATAATAATAATAATAATGATAATAATAATAATAATAATAAATAGTGATAATAACAAAAAATAATATTGATAATAATAATAATAACAATAATAATAATAATAATAATAATAATAATGAAAGTAAGTAATATCAGTATTAGTAGTAATAATGGTATGGTAATAAAAAAGCCAAAAGATCCGTTGTAGACCTGTCACAACCACTTCACCTTCCAACCATAAAAATAAAACTTAAAAAAAACAGCAACCAAAATCCATAAACGCACAGAAAATACAATTAAAATCCTTAAAAAATCAACCATAAATAATAAACCGCAACCAGCATTCTTAAACAGCAACCGATATCCACAAACAACAACCATAAAACCAAAAGCCCACAGACAGCAACCAAAACCTCACAGACATCACCCCCTAAAAAAACAGCAACCAAAAACAAACAAACACAGTGACCAAAAAACAAACCAAAAAAACAACCAAACAGCAACCAAAAATATAACACAAACAGCAACCAAAAATATAACACAAACAGCAACCAAAAATATAACACAAACAACAACCACCTTCCACAAACAACCATCCACAAACAGCAACCAAAACCCACCAAAAAAAAAAAAAAAAAAAAAAAGACCATAAAACCTACCCCCCTATCCCCCTATCCCCCTCCCCTCTCCCCTCGAAAGGAACAATAAGGTCGAAAACCCACCTGATTATAGTGACGAACTGAGACATCGTGAGTTCCTGAGGCACGAGGAACTTGGTCTTGTCTAGCACGGGAAGAGTGGACTCCTTGGCGTACCTCTCCACGATGACCTGCGGATTGGAAGGATTGTGGATTAGGGTGGGTGGATTGGGTGGACTGTGGATTAGGGCTGGGTGGATTGGAAAGTGGAATTGGAAGGATTGTGGATTAGACTGGGTGGATTGGGAGGACTGTGGATTAGACTGGGTGTGGATTGGATTGTGGAATTGGAAGGATTGTGGATTAGACTGGGTGGGTTGGGTGGACTGTGGATTAGGGTGGGTGGATTGGGAGGATTGTGGATTAGGGTGGGTGGATTGGGAGGATTGTGGATTAGAGTGGGTGGATTGGATTGGGAGGATTGTGGATTAGACTGGGTGGATTGGAAGGATTGTGGATTAGACTGGGTGGATTGGAAGGATTGTGGATTAGACTGGGTGGATTGGGAGGATTGTGGATTAGACTGGGTGGATTGGGTGGACTATGGATTAGGGTGGGTGGATTGGGAGGATTGTGGATTAGGGTGGGTGGATTAGAAAGTGGAATTGGAAGGATTGTGGATTAGGGTGGGTGGATTGGGAACTGGCATTAGAGGATTGTGGATTAGATGGATCGATTGGAAGAAAGGATTGAAAAGTGGAACTGGATGGATGGATTGGAACCAATAAGTAATACTCGCAATGTAATAAAATAAATACACAACATGGCTGATTTTTTACCTTAAAGAAGAATGTGAAAAAAAAACGCACATGGAAAAAAAAGACTTTAAAAAAATAATTCATAAGAAAACTAGCAAAAATCTGAACGGGAGCAGAAAAAATAAAAAAACAAAAATTCATACCAATATTGACAAATCATCCTGACTACTTCCGGTAACATGCACACTCCCTCCACCCACCCACCCACACAATACCCCTTACCCTACAATATCCCTACCCCTACCCTTCCCTTACCCTACCCCTACCATTACCTTACCTTACCCTACCCTACCCTACCCTACCCTACCCTACCCTACACTTACCCTACCCCTACCCTACAATATCCCTACCCCTACCCTCCCCTTCCCCTACCCCTACCCTTCCTCTGCCCCTACTCCCCTTGTATCAACTCGGCGGTTAAAAACAAACGAATTCGGTTTCCGGTCACGTTTTCCGACCATATAACCCGACTGATAAGGATTTTGATTTTCCGAAAAGGGAGTTAAAGACGAAATGAAAAGAAAACAAAATGGCGGGAGAGATACATGGAACTGGAGGGAAAATTTATCTATCTATCTCTATGTCTATATATATAGAGAGAGAAAGATTTGCAAACAAACAAATGCATCAATAATAAACAAAAAACGGAACACGTAGAAAAAATATCTATTTATATCCATATCTATATCTAACACCCTCGCTCCCAAAAAGTACCTCATAGCAACAACCTGCCAAAGGTCAAAGGTCAGAGGCGGTGATCAAGAGAGTCCAAGGAGGTCACTGAACTCTCCCCCCTCCCCTCCCCTCCCCAACCCCCGCGCTTGCAAGCACATACGGGATGGTGGTGGGGGTGGGGGTGGGGGGGGATGTAAGGATGGGGAGGAGGGGAGATGGATGGGAGGGAGAAGAAAGAGGGGAAGAGAAAGGAGGAGGAAGTAAGGGGAAAAGAGAGAGCAAAGAATTAAGAGGAGGAAGAGGGAGAGGAAAAAACAAACAAGATGGCGGAGGGGGGAGGAAAAACAAAAACAAAAACAAAAACGAAGAGTACAGGAGGGGGGGGTAGGGGAGGGGAAGGAGGAGGACCGAGGGGAGGACGCCGAGGGGAGAGAGAAATGCCTGTGACTATGCCCGCGCTTGGGGTCATCCGATGCCATGACACAGCAACAGCCGGCCAATGGAGCGAGCGACGACCAGACGTACGTACTCGAGGGTCGAGCTGGAGGTCGACTTTCTTTTTGGACGGGGGGAGGGAGGGGGGGGGGCGAATATCATTTTCTGACTTTGTGAATGGTGTGTGTGTGTGGGGGAGAGGGAGAGAGAGGGAGGAGGAGGGAGGGAGGGAGGGAGGGGGAGGGAGAAGGAGGGAGGGAGGGAGGGAGAGGGGGAGGGGAGGGAGGGAGGCAGCGAAGGGAGGGAGGGGAGTGAGAGAGGAGAGTGAGGAGAGAGAGAGGAGAGGGAGTAGAGAGAGGGGAGAGAGGAGAGAGAGAGTTGAGAGAGAGAGAGAGGAGAGAGAGGAGCTCGGGAGAGGAGAGAGACGAGAGGTAGAGAGAGAGAGAGAGAGAGGAATGGAGAGGGAAAGAGAGGGAGAGAGAGAGAGAAGGGGAGGGGGGGAGAGAGAGAGAGAGGGAGAGAGAGAGAGAGAGAGGGAGAGAGAGAGAGAGAGAGAGAGAGAGAGAGAGAGAGAGAGAGAGAGAGAGAGAGAGAGAGAGCGAGAAACAGACAAGCAAAAACGGGGGATGGGGAGGAGAGGGGCGTGGAAGGGCGAAAGTTCCCGGATGTTTGTGCTTTCCAATCAGCGGAAGAAGGTGGGAGGGTCAGGCGACATGATAACGGGTCACGCTTCCCAGATTTTTCGAGAGAGCAGGTCGAGGGAGACGAGAGGTGTGCGGGTGCGGGTGCGCGGGTGTGCGGGTGCGTGCTTGCTTGCTTGCGTGAATGAGTGGTATTTATGAGCGAGCATTTGTGTACTGTATAAACTGGTACATGTAGATAGAAACTTAGTCTTTAATCTCTACTCTTGGTTTTTACTCTCTTTTTTTTTCTCTCTCTCTCTCTCTCTCTCTCTTCCTCTATCTTTCTCCTTCCTTCCCTCTTGGCTTTAATCCGTTTTCCTTTTCTCTCTCTTTATCCCTCTTTTCCTGCCTCCCTACTTCCCTCTTGGCTTTAATCCGTTTTTCCTCTCTCCCTTTATCCCTCTTTTCCTGCCTCCCTCTACTTCCTTTCTCTTTTTTTTCTTTCTCCCTCCCTCCCTCTACTGCCTTCCTTTTTTCTTTCTTTCTCCCTCCCTCTACTTCCTTCCTTTTTTTCTTTCTCCCTCCCTCCCTGTAGTTCCATCCTTTTTTCTTTCTTTCTCCCTCCCTCTACTTCCTTCCTTTTTTTCTTTCTCCCTCCCTCCCTGTAGTTCCATCCTTTTTTCTTTCTTTCTCCCTCCCTCCCTCCCACAAAAACGTAAAAGCCGAGAGGAAAAAGTTCCCTCACATGTTGTACAAACGAGTGAAAGTTGCGCGGTTGAAGGACGAAGTCAACGAGAAAGAATTGCAGAATGCAAGTACAAAGAGCGAAAGAAAAAGAAAAAACAAGAACAAAGCGAAAGAAGAGGGAGAGAGAGGGAGAGTGGGATAGAATGGATTCGCAGAAAGAACCAACGAGGGAGCAAACAAGGGGAAACAAAGAGGACACGAATAAACAAGGAATAAACAAATTGGACACCACATCCACATCCCCCCACATAGCAACAGTTATCGCATACGCCCAACATCGCGGTCTGCTATGCTATCGGGTGACTGATTAATATTCAATTGATATATGCAAAGTCCAACCCCGTGTTGCTTACCTGTTACTGCGCCTCGCACGCTTACGTGGCCTGTTTGCGCCGCATTTCGCTTGGGAAAGATTTTTTCTTTATTTTTCTCTCGGTATTGTTTCTCTTTGTCTCTCTCTTTGTCTCTCTCTCTCTCTCTCTCTCTCTCTCTCTCTCTCTCTCTCTCTCCTCACTCCTCACTCCTCCGTCTTCCTATTCTACTTTATTTTTACAAGTACATCTTTATCTTTCTCCTCCCTCTTTTCTTTCTTATCATTTTTTTCGACCATCTTCTATGCCTCCTCCTCTCCTTCTCCATCTCCTTCGACCTCCCCCTTCCTCTCTTCCTCTCCCCCCCCCTCTTCACAATTTCCATTCTTTCCCTCTTCCCCTCAATCTAACCTCTCCCCTCCCCTCCCCTCTCTTCCTCTCCCCTTTCCCCCTCCCCCCTCCTCCTCCTCCCCCTCCTCCATATGCCCTCGTCACCCCCCCCCCTCTTGTTAGCATCTCGGCTTGTTGTGTCAGCGAGGGAAGGGAGGGAGGGAGGGGAGAGAGAGAGAGAGAGAGAGAGGGAGACGGTGGGAAGATAGGAAAGAGGGGAGAGAGGGAAAAGAGGGAAGAGAGGGGAAAGAGGAAAGAGGAAAGAGAGGGGAGAGAGGGGAAAGAGGGAAGAGAGGGGAAAGAGGGAAGAGGGGAAAAAGGGAAGAGAGGGGAGAGAGGGAAGAGGGGGGAGAGAGGGAAGAGGGGGGAGAGAGGGAAGAGGGGAAAAAGGGAAGAGAGGGGAGAGAGGGAAGAGGGGGGAGAGAGGGAAGAGGGGGGAGAGAGGGAAGAGGGGGGAGAGAGGGAAGAGGGGGGAGA
>NW_028234442.1:18491047-18513547 GCF_977035675.1 Penaeus japonicus
AGAGAGAGAGAGAGAGAGAGAGAGAGAGAGAGAGAGAGAGAGAGAGAGAGAGAGAGAGAGAGAGAGAGAGAGAGAGAGGGGGGGACTGAGGAATTGAGGGAAGGAGGGAGGAGGAAAGAGAGGGAGGGAGGGTAGGAGTGGGAGATGAGATGGGGAGAGGAAGATAGGAGGAGGGAGGGTTCTTATCTAACACGCGGAAAGAGGGAATGGGCGTGTACAGGGAGGGAGGAAGGGGGGGTGGGGAACCACCGACCACAGTGCATTAGCGCCCGTTTCCGCAATGTGTGTAAATATCGGTATGTGTATACGTACATGTGTATGTCTTGGCAATTCATCTATATCATATCTATCAATATGTTTATATTTTTTTTTTCTGGTTACTGTCATGCAACTCTTTATTATTGCAACCTTACATTCCGAAAAGAGGCAACTTGTTACTGTTAATAAATCAGTTATATTTTTGTTATTCAAAAAAACTACGCAAATAAGTAAATAAAAACGAAAATTATAAAAACAGAACATAAAACGTATATAAATAAAACTAAATCAATCAATCAATCAATATATATATATATATAAATAGATAAAAACGAAAATATCTTCACATCTACATAATTTTCTAAAAATGGAAAAGCAAACCAAGCAGCTGCATTTTCCCCTAAAATTTCCCCCCGCCAAAAAAAAAAATTTAGTCATACTTACAGGTATTTTGGTGGGGAATTTCGCCCTTATGTTCGCCACCTCCTCTTTCCTGGTCACTGCAACGAGGAAAAAAAAGGTCAGAAAATCATCAACTCATAATTAGAGCGCTTCTATTAGCATCCCATAATCTCGTTAATTGAATACATTTAGTCAGGAAATCGAGGACGAAGAGACAGATCGTAAAAATGATAATCCCGCAAATCGTATTCAAAACATCATGCTTGTGACAGCTATATCGTACATAAATAAAAGAATTAATATGTATATATATATATATATATATATATATATATATATATATATATAAATATTATATATATATATTATATATATATATTATATATATATATTATATATATATATATATTATATGTGTATATATAATTTATTTATACAAATAATATACATATATATAATATTGTATATACATGTGTGTGTGTGTGTGTGTGTGTGTGTGTGTGTGTGTGTGTGTGTGTGTGTGTGTGTGTGTGTGTGTGTGTGTGTGTGTGTGTGTGTGTGTGTGTGCGTGTGTGTGTACATATATATATAGACAGACTTTTTATTCACAAAAGAGGAAAAGCACGTCAAACCCTGCAGCTCATTGCGATGCCTTCCCTTGCAACACCAACCGCACATTTACGTGACGTCATCCAATCAACACGACGGTTGCGGTCATGCGATTTGAGGAGAGGGGAAAAAGGGGACTAAATTTGGGACACGGACACACGAAAGAAAAATAACGAAAAAAATAAGAAAAAAAGAAATGAAAAATGGAATAGAGAAAAAAGAAAGAAATTGAATATGTTGATGAATAATGAGGAAAATTCGGTATTAAATAAACAAATCAAAGGAGGATGAAGAAAAAAAATAATAAAAAAGGGAAGGAAATGCAAAAAGGAAAGAAAAAAAAAACAAAAAAACACGAAGGAGGCGGAGGAGGAGGAGGAATAAGAACAGAAATGAAAAAGAGAAATAAAACAACCAACGCAAAAATGCCTGGTTGTTGCAATAAGCATGTTATCGCCGACTTACTTGGAACAATCATGCAAAAATAAATGTTGCGTAACCAACACTTTCCTCATACTGCCATAAAATGTAAACATCCCCTCTTCCCCCTCCCCCCTAGCCACCTCCACCATTAGTGAAGGAGAAAGAGACAGGGAGACAGGGAGAGAGGGAGAGAGGGAGAGAGGGAGAGAGGGAGGGAGGGAGAGAGGGAGAGAGAGGGGGGGGAGAGGAGGAAAGGGGAGAGAGAGAGAGGGAGAGCGAACGATAGGGAGAGGGGAGAGCGAGAGTGAACGATGGAGAGACCGAGAGCGAGAGCGCGATCGAGCGAAATTCAAACGTCGAGGCAAGAGAGAACAACCGATAAAAACAAATGAACGAGAACAAGGACCGCATAGGCAACGTGACCCAACGCCAAAACAATGGCCACCACATCACCGCAACAGATACAAGGTCACTCGTCGGGGTCAACAGCCAAGGGTTAAAGGCCGGCAAGAGAAGTCTGGCCGAATTTGACCTCGAATATGAGCAGGCAAGGTCATATACTTGGAGAAAGAAAAAGAAAAGAGAAATAGGAGAGAGAAGTGGGGAAGGATGAGGAGGGAGTGGGAGGGAGAGCGAGAGAGAAGAGAGAGATGAGAGAGCGAGCGAGAGAAGAGAGAGATGAGAGAGCGAGCGAGAGAAGAGAGAGATGAGAGAGCGAGCGAGAGAAGAGAGAGATGAGAGAGCGAGCGAGAGAAGAGAGAGATGAGAGAGCGAGCGAGCAAAGAGATGAGAGAGCGAGCGAGGAAAGAGAGATGAGAGAGCGAGCGAGGAAAGAGAGAGATGAGAGAGCGAGCGAGAGAAGAGAGAGAGAGGAGAGCTAGCGAGAGAAGAGAGAGATGAGAGAGCGAGCGAGAGAACAGAGAGAGGAGAGAGCGAGCGAGAGAACAGAGAGAGGAGAGAGCGAGCGAGAGAACAGAGAGAGGAGAGAGCGAGCGAGAGAACAAAGAGAGGAGAGAGCGAGCGAGAGGAGAGAGGAGAGAGCGAGCGAGAGAAGAGAGAGAGGAGAGAGCGAGCGAGAGAAGAGAGAGAAGAGAGAGCGAGCGAGAGAAGAGAGAGATGAGAGAGCGAGCGAGAGAAGAGAGAGCGAGCGAGAGAAGAGAGAGCGAGCGAGAGAAGAGAGAGAAGAGAGAGCGAGCGAGAGAAGAGAGAGAAGAGAAGAGAGAGCGAGCGAGAGAAGAGAGAGAAGAGAAGAGAGAGCGAGCGAGAGAAGAGAGAGAAGAGAAGAGAGAGCGAGCGAGAGAAGAGAGAGAAGAGAAGAGAGAGCGAGCGAGAGAAGAGAGAGAAGAGAGAGCGAGCGAGAGGAGAGAGAGATGAGAGAGCGAGCGAGAGGAGAGAGAGATGAGAGAGCGAGCGAGAGGAGAGAGAGAGGAGAGAGAGGAGAGAGAGAAGAGAGAGAAGAGAGAGCGAGCGAGAGAAGAGAGAGAAGAGAGAGAAGAGAGAGCGAGCGAGAGAAGAGAGAGAAGAGAGAGCGAGCGAGAGAAGAGAGAGAAGAGAGAGCGAGCGAGAGAAGAGAGAGCGAGGGAGAGAAGAGAGAGAAGAGAGAGCGAGGGAGAGAAGAGAGAGCGAGGGAGAGAAGAGAGAGAAGAGAGAGCGAACGAGAGAAGAGAGAGATGAGAGAGCGAGCGAGAGAAGAGAGAGATGAGAGAGCGAGCGAGAGAAGAGAGAGAAGAGAGAGCGAGCGAGAGAAGAGAGAGAAGAGAGAGCGAGCGAGAGAAGAGAGAGAAGAGAGAGCGAGCGAGAGAAGAGAGAGAAGAGAGAGCGAGCGAGAGAAGAGAGAGAAGAGAGAGCGAGCGAGAGAAGAGAGAGAAGAGAGAGCGAGCGAGAGAAGAGAGAGAAGAGAGAGCGAGCGAGAGAAGAGAGAGAAGAGAAGAGAGAGCGAGCGAGAGAAGAGAGAGAAGAGAGAGCGAGCGAGAGAAGAGAGAGATGAGAGAGCGAGCGAGAGGAGAGAGAGATGAGAGAGCGAGCGAGAGGAGAGAGAGAGGAGAGAGAGGAGAGAGAGAGGAGAGAGAGAGGAGAGAGAGAGGAGAGAGAGGAGAGAGAGAGGAGAGAGAGGAGAGAGCGAGCGAGAGAAGAGAGAGATGAGAGAGCGAGCGAGAGGAGAGAGAGATGAGAGAGCGAGCGAGAGGAGAGAGAGATGAGAGAGCGAGCGAGAGGAGAGAGAGATGAGAGAGCGAGCGAGAGAAGAGAGAGATGAGAGAGCGAGCGAGAGGAGAGAGAGAGGAGAGAGAGGAGAGAGAGATTAGAGAGCGAGGGAGAGGAGAGAGAGATGAGAGAGCGAGGGAGAGGAAAGAGAGATGAGAGAGCGAGCGAGAGAAGAGAGAGAGGAGAGAGCGAGCGAGAGAGAGAGATGAGAGAGCGAGGGAGAGGAGAGAGAGAGAGAGAATTCGGAAGAGGGAAAGAGAGGAGAGTGGAGGAAGGAAAGTGGAAGTGAGAGTGGAAGAGGGAAAAGGGTGGAGAGAGTTTACACATAATAACCAACACATGACCTCGTCTCAATAACTCCCCCCCCCCCATCCTAACTGGCCCCCTCGCTACACATCCGCCACCTGACCTCCCTTCAGCAGGTCAGAGGTCACGGCACAAAATTTCTAAACAGCCCCCACCCCCCCATTAGACAAAAAAGTTATCGATGCCGCCGTCTCTAATCGGCTTGCAACATGCATAAATCAGTGTTATAAAATAGGGCCATTATCCTAGAATGGGTGTTGCATGACCGGAAATGACCTGGCAAAGGGTTTGGCTGTTCACCTTCAACATTTCAACTTCTTGTGCAATCTCTCGAACTCGTCATTTTGTTATCTTCTTCCTCTCTATCATTATTTCACAATAGTTTTTCCCCTTTTTCCTTTATTCAAATGTTTCTACTATGATTACTTCTACTACTATTATAACTACTATTACTATTACTAGTAATACCATGACTACTACTACTATTACTTCATTTCATTTCTTCTTTTTCCTCCTGCATTTTCATTCGCCTTTATTGCGGTCTACCTCCCACTTCCGCATTTTTTATTTGCATTCCCTCTCTCTCTCTCTCTCTCTCTCTCTCTCTCTCTCTCTCTCTCTCTCTCTCTCTCTCTCTCTCTCTCTCTCTCTCTCTCTCTCTCTCTCTCTCTTCTTACTCCATCCTCCTTCCCCTTTATCTCCTATTCCTCTTTGCTTCCTTGTTATTCCTCTTCCTCTTCGCTTCCTTGTTATTCCTATTCCTCTTCGCTTCCTTGTTATTCCTATTCTCCTCCTCCATCCCCTCTTCCTTCTCCCCGTCGCTCCCCTCTCAACCCTCCCTTATAATACACCTACTTATTTGCCTCTTTTCGTCCTGTTCCCCTTTCTCTCTTCCTCTTCCTATTTTGTCCTGACTCTTCTTTCCTTCTTCCTATTCTTCCCTTCCTCTCCTTCCATCCATCTCTTCCCGTTCTTCCCATTCTGTCATGCTTCTCCTTCCTTCCTCCTCTTCCTATTTCGTCCTGCCTCTCCTCTCTCCCTTCCCCCTCCTCTTCTTCTATCATGTCCTTCTTTCCATCAATCCTCCTCCTCCTCCTCCTCCTCCTCCTCCTCCTCCTCCTCCTCCTCCTCCTCCTCCTCCTCCTCCTCCTCCACCTCCCTCACAAACAAGTCCCGACGCAGACTACGACCACAAACCTACGTGATAACCTCTACGCGATGGCCACATCCTCTTGGCGACGTGTCTGTGTGTGTGTGTGAGAGGGAGAGGGGGGGGAGAAAGAGAGAGGGGGGGAGAAAGAGAGAGAGAGAGAGAGAGAGAGAGAGAGAGAGAGAGAGAGAGAGAGAGAGAGAGAGAGAAAGGAGAGAGAGAGAGAGAGAGAGAGATGAAAGAAGAGCGAGAGAGAGAGAGAAACAGAGAGAGAGGAGAGGGAGAGAAAGAGAGAGAGAGAGGAGAGGAGAGGGAGAGATGGAGAAAAGGAAGAGACGGAGAGGAGAGGAGAGAGAGAGGGAGAGGGGAGAGGGAGAGGAGAGAGACAGAAGAGAGAGAGGAGAGAGAGAGAGAGAGAGAGAGAGAGAGAGAGAGAGAGAGAGAGAGAGAGAGAGAGAGAGAGGTTGGGGAGAGGGAGAGGGAAATAGGGGGTAGGGGTGAGGGTAGGGGTAGGGGTGAGGGTAGGGGTAGGGGAAGGGCGAGGGGAAGAGGGGGTGGGGCATAAGTATGACTCAGCCTCCCTTCCCTCGGCCTCGTTTGTAGACATACTATATAAGGCAACAAGCAAGGAGGAGTGGGGGAGTGGGGGAGTGGATATGCAATGTGCAAATGGTTCAATATTCATTCATTTGTTTTAATAGATGGGGTTATGCAATGGCAGTTACGATGCGATGAAATGAAATGAAATAAAATTAATGAAACTGTACGAGTTCCGTAATTTGCAATTGCTAATGTACAGGAAATGCAACATGTATGATACAGTATACAAAGGGAGAAAAAAAAATCGGGCTTGGAAGTGCTATCTTGCAGGTGGGCGCACACATGCATTAGTGTGTTCGTTCATTCGTAAGACCATGTTGAACTATCTTGCAATACTTCAGTCGATGAAGCAAATAACAAGCTCTGTAACCTGCCAATAAGATATTGCAAGGAACAATCATAAGGGCAGAAACACACAGTTCAAAAGCAGGATATAAACACAGGATGCAAGGTGCAGGATATAAGCGCATGGCAGACGTGCAAGGGCCAAGTGCATGCGCAGGGGACGACAAGTGCCAGGGCAAACAAATGACTGCCTAAACGCGCCACTTGCTCCCGACTGGCGACCCGCTTCGGACTCGCTGCGGTGACGTCACTGCTCGCAACGCTGACGTCACGCGGGTTGCCCGACCAGATCCACAAAACGAGGGAATCTGCCCGTTGCAAGGATTCAACTTTTGCGTCGCCAAAATGCAGCAACGGCGCCACCATCGCGGCATTGAATAAATACCATCAATTATTATTATTTTTTTTTTCACAAACTCAAATTATCATTCATGATAAACACGTGATTGGTTACACATGTTAAATGTAAAATTGAACTGGAAAAATCACGTGAAACAGAAATACATAAATTTTAACTTATCACTGAGTCAAGGCAATGCAAGGAGAGGGGAGGAGGGGGGAGGAGGGGTCGACATCACCCCTTCATTCCCCCCCATCACCCCCACCCAGCCCCTCCCCCAGCGTCCAAAACAACCTTGAACAGCTGAGGAAAGTCAACCTATCTACGCAAAAACGGACCCGCCCACTTCTTATCTTTTTCCCCCCCTCTGTATCTCTTTTTTTATCACCAATTTACAATAGTGTGTTTGGGAGGAGGGAAACCACAAGCAGATAATGAATGTTGTTTTTGATCAAGAGAGTTTATCTTTATGGAGGAAATCTATTATCTATTTACATGTGATAAGATCGTGTGGGGGGGGGGGGGACAGTGTGGTTTTGAGATCACATTTACTACATCAATCGGGTAAACAATATTTGCATTTTTAATCATCATTCGACAAACACCCCAGGCAAACAAGCAATTAGTGTTGCCTAATTATAGTGATTTTACACATTTTGAAACTTGTATTAACGTCTCATCCATACGAAATAACCTGTGAATGAATAAATACGGTTTCTATGAACGAAAAGCAGAGGAAAATAATCCTTCCGACAACAGACAACAAGGACCATTCTCGCACTTTTCTGTTAACGGGGAGGAGAAACCTTACGTAGCCTAAAGGTATTAGGGGCCTTGCCTTATCCCCCCCTCATCCCTCCCCCCCTTTAAGGTATTTGGGCCCCTGCCTTACCCCCACCCACCTCCCTACCCCCTTGACCATGTCTGAGAAAGAAGGGGGGTGGGGGGGGCTCATCCGTCTGGCTTCCATTATGATAATTATTAATGTGAATCACTACATAAATTTCCACTGAATTACACGACTTTGTCCTAAATAGAAAATCCATGGAAATAGATTGTGCTAGCTACAGTGTGTGTGTGTGTGTGTGTGTGTGTGTGTGTGTGTGTGTGTGTGTGTGTGTGTGTGTGTGTGTGTGTGTGTGTTGAGAGAGAGAGAGAGAGAGAGAGAGAGAGAGAGAGAGAGAGAGAGAGAGAGAGAGAGAGAGAGAGAGAGAGAGAGAGAGAGAGAGAGAGAGAGAGAGAGAGAGAGAGAGAGAGAGAGAGACAGACAGATAAAGAAATAGTGAGCGTGATGAGAGATAGTATATCAATCCTTTCTTCAGTCAATGAATGAGGAGGCCCTGATACACGTACAACTAATCCCGACACCCAGGCTTATCTCGCGCACAAACCAAACACTAAAAAAAGGACAGAGGAACTTACCAGGCGTCTTGATCTCAAACTCCCTCATCATGCCCCTTCGCACACACTACACTACGTCTTGCAAGTGTGTAAAGTGTCTCCCTGGGGAGTATGAAAGGTATGGGGGAGGGGAGGGTAAGGGAGGGGCAGAAGAGAGGGTAGGCAGGGGTGGGAGGGGAAGGGGAGCTGGGCGAGGAGCGGGGAAGGAAGGAGGAAGAGGGGGCAAGGGAGGAAGCAAACGACCTCAACAAGGCCGTTCGATTCCACGAAAATCGAACAAGCGATCGCCAGGCATTCGCAACGGAACAAACTCCTCCCAAAGAGTGTGTCTTCGTTTCACAACTGTTCGTTCGCTAAACGATTGTATGTTCTCTCAAGACGAAGCCGAAGCCGAAGCCGAAGCCACAGCCGTCGTCGCGCCACGTATCTCACAAGCTTTTCGAACACTGAAAATGTGTCACAAGAGCCACGGCGAACACATGCAGCTCACTCGGCGGTGTACACATGACTGAGCTGCCACAGCACGAGTCTAGTGTACGTGAGGGACGAAGCGCCGTGTGTACGTACATGTGTGCGTCGTCTGTGTGCACCCTGGCGCCAGTCAACCGCTGTATCACAAGGTCAACGCACAGAGCTCGGATTTTACTTTATCGCATATTCTAAAACACTTATCCCGTGGCACATTATGTCACTGATGGCAGCTTATCTGATAAGAGTGGTTGAACAAGGTGGCATGTCTTATCAGCTGCACAAAGGGCAGGGGAAGGGGGATGGGGGAAGGGGGAAGGAGAAAGGGGGAATGGGATAGGGAAGGAAAGGGAGAGGGAAGGGAGGAAGGAAAGGGGAGAGCGGAGGAAGAATATGAAAGTGAAAGGGGGATGGGGAAAGGGAGAATACGAAAAAAAAGGTAATCGGAGAATGAGACAGAAGGGGAGAGAAGGAAAGGGGAGGGAAAGAAAGGAAGGGGGAGTAGAAGGGAAGGGGGAGAAGAGAAGGGAAGGGGGAGGAGAAAAGAAGGGAAGAGGAGGAGAAAAGGAGGGAAGGGGGAGGAGAAGAGAAGGGACGGGGGAGGAGAAGAGAAGGGACGGGGGAGGAGAAGAGAAGGGACGGGGGAGGAGAAGAGAAGGGAAGGGGAGGAGAAGAGGAGGGAAGGGGAGGAGAAGGGAAGGGGGAGGAGAAGGGACGGGGGAGGAGAAGAGAAGGGAAGGGGGAGGAGAAGAGAAGGGAAGGGGGAGGAGAAGAGGAGGGAAGGGGGAGGAGAAGAGGAGGGAAGGGGGAGGAGAAGAGGAGGGAAGGGGGAGGAGAAGGGAAGGGGGAGGAGAAGAGAAGGGGGGAAAGGAGCAGGGAAGGGGGAGAAGGGAAGGGAGAGGAGAAGGGAAGGGGGAGGAGAAGGGAAGGGGGAGTAGAAGGGAAGGGGGAGGAGAAGGGAAGGAGGGAGAGGAGAAGGGAAGGGGAGAAAGGAGCAGGGAAGGGCTGGGGGAGTGTATATGTGTGGGGTGTGGGGTTGGGGGATTAGGGGGAGGGGCGGTGGTGGTGGTTTCTCGGTTGCACGCCCAAATACCTCTGCAAGGTCGATCCAGTGCCTCCAAAACTACAACCAGTCACCATTTTTGTTTAAAACTCGATCCAAAATTACAGCAGCCATTTTGCAGCCTGTCAACACACCACCACAACCACGCCCTAGTGTAATGATTTTCCTTTTTAAAGTCCTCGGGAACCCGGGCTCTCCTTGCTGTTGCTCCGGCTGTATGGGGGAGGGGGGAGGGGGGAGGGGGAGGGGTAAGGGGAAGGGGAAAGGGTAAGGAGAGAGGAGTAAGGGGAGGGATAATGGGGTAGGGGTAAGGGGGAGGGGGAGGGATAATGGGGTAGGGGTAAGGGGGAGGGGGAGGGATAATGGGGTAGGGGTAAGGGGGTAGGGGTAAGGGGGTAGGGGTAAGGGTGTAGGGGTAAGGGTGTAGGGGTAGGGGTAAGGGGAGGGGTAAGGGGAGGGGGAGAGGGTAGGGGTAAGGGGAGGGGGAGAGGGTAGGGGTAAGGGGAGGGGGAGAGGGTAGGGGTAAGGGGAGGGGGAGAGGGTAGGGGTAAGGAGAGGGGGAGAGGGTAGGGGTAAGGAGAGGGGGAGGGAGGGAGGGGTAAGGGGAAGGAGGGAAGGATGAAGGGGCGTGAGAGGGAGAGGAGGACAGAGGGAGGGAGGGAGGGAGGGAGGAAGAGAGAGAGAGAGAGAGAGAGAGAGAGAGAGAGAGAGAGAGAGAGAGAGAGAGAGAGAGAGAGGGAGAGGGAGAGGGAGAGGGAGAGGGAGAGGGAGAGGGAGAGGGAGAGGGAGAGAGGGAGAGGGAGGAAGAGAAGAAAGGAGGAAGATAAAGAGTAAACCGAGGAAAACGATAAAGGCATAAAACAAAAAGAAAAAAAAGAGAACGGTGATGCAAAAGATGGGCAGAGAGGAAGAAGTAGGAAACGAGAGATAAATAGGGGAGAGGGGGAGGGGGGAGGAGGAATAGGGAGATGAACGATCCTCAGAGACCCATACGTACCCATTCACCCCCAAGGATAACAGCGAATGGCATTGAATGAACGAAATCCACCGGGACGAAATAAAAAAAAACACAGACGGAAAGATAGTCATCACCCCCCTCCACCCCCTCCCCCCTCCCCTCCCCGCTCCCCCCATACCAATCTTGGCTGTCGATGCCCTCCTGGAATCAAACCGGAGTGCCCTTTGAGATGAATGGCACAGCATCCGCATCCAGATAACAAAGATTAGATAAGAACGCAGATAGAAGGATTGGTCGAGTGGAAGCAGATATCAGATGGTGAAATAGTCACCAATCTTTTTTTTTATTTCTTCTTGAAGTAGTGCTAGCAACAGTGCAAAGTGGTATTCAATATCAACTTAGGTCTATATTGATGAATAACAAAACTCATTCATTCACGGCCTAACCAAAGCAGGAAGGAAAAAACCGCACCAGCGCTAGACGTCCCCCTACCCCCCACCCTTACCCCCACGAAGCCCCCTCCCCCTGTAATAAACGTGAAGACGTGTGTACGAGTGAAGTGAAGTGAAGCGTGTGTGTGTGTGTGTGTGTGGGTGTGTGTGTGTGTGTGTGTGTGTGTGTGTGTGTGTGTGTGTGTGTGTGTGTGTGTGTGTGTGTGTGTGTGTGTGTGTGTGTGTGTGTGTGTGTACGTGCTATGTGTACGACTTCATGTACGATTTAAATTTCCGTTCGCCATCGAATTGTATCTATAGAGACAAACCGGCAACTGTAGCATGTCTGCTCGTCTGTCTGTCACACACAATTCTAAATACTTCCTCCTCTTCCTCCTCCTCCTCCTCCTTCTCTTCTACTACTTGCTTCCCACCTCCTCCTCCTCCTCTTCTTCATTACGAGAAGTTCCTCCCACCATTTTTTATTTCAACTTGGCGGCCCCCGCCCCCCCTTGCAAGGAAAAAAAGACAGGACCAGGAAAAAAGGGGTTCCCCCTTTCCTTCCCCTCCTCCCTTTTTTTTGCAAAACAATAAAAGACGGTGGTTGCAAGGGCAGGTGTGTTTGAAGGCACAGGTTGTTTGTAGGAGAACAGGTTTTGCTTTGTTGCCACTTTTGCCACTTTTTATCAGGGTGTTTTATTTTGCACTTTTCTTGATGGATGCCATGCAAGGGTGAGAGCGAATGGAGAGGGGTTGCCAAGTCTTCATTTATGGCGAGAAAATTTTAATACGAGTCATGGGTGCTGGGTTGGGGGTTGGAGAGAGGGGGGGGAGGGGGGGGTGTGGGTTGGGGGGGACAGAGAGAGAGAGGGAGGAGGGGAATCGGGGGTGGGAGATGGGGATAGAGAGAGGGGTTGGGATGGAGAGAGAGGGGGGATGGGGGAGGGGGAGGGGGGATAGAGAGTGGGGGATGGGGGATAGAGAGAGGGGGGATAGAGAGAGGTGGAGGGGGAGGGAGATAGAGAGAGGGGGATGGGTGATGGGGGATAGAGAGAGGGGGGATGGGGGATAGACAGAGGGGGGAGGGAGAGGGGGATGGGGATAGGGAAGGGAGTGGGGTTGGGGGATACAGAGAGGGGGGAGGGGGAGGGGGATAGAGAGAGGGGGGAAGGGAGGAGGGGGAGATGGGGGGGATAGAGATAGGGGAGATGGTTTAGATGAGAGGGGGGGAGGGTAGGGAGGGAGGGGGAGGGGGAAGAGGAAACAAAAAGGGAAAGTGATGGAGTGGGGCTGGGATGGAGGAGAAGGGGGCAGGGATAATGGTGGGGGAGGAAATGATTATGGCGATGGTGGGGGAGTAAAAAGAATGTTAGGGCGGAGTCTGGCGTAATATCATCAAGGTATGGCGAAATAATGTCGAAAGGAGGAAGAAGGAAGGAAACAAGCTGTGCGGTGGGTGGGGGGGGGGGGGGGGGGGTGGGGGGGGGGGGGGGGGGGGGTGGGGTGGAGGGGGGGTGTATGTTTGTTGGTGGGGGTGGGGGGGGGGGGGGGGTAGGAGGGGGGGGGGGGGGGGGGGGGGGGGGTAGGGGGGGGTGGGGGGGTGGGTAGGAATGGGGGGGGGGGGGGGGGGGGTGGGGGGGGGGGGGGGGGGGCGGGGGGGGTGGGGGGGGGGGGGGGGGGGGTAGGGGTGGGGGGGGTGGGGTGGGGGGGGGTGGGGGTGGGGTTTTTGGGGGGGGGGGGGCGGGGGTAGATAGGTAGGGAGGGGGTGGGTTAAGAAGGGAGGGAAGGAGGATGAGGGAAGAAGGGAAAGGAAAAAAAAAAGAAATGAAAAAATAAAAAAAAAGAGAGGAAGATGAGGGGGAGGAAGGGGGAGGAAGGAAGGTGGGGGGTGACAGGAAGGGAGGAACAGGGAGGAACAGGGAGGAAGGAGGAAAAGAGGAAGGGAAGTAAGGAGGAAGGAGGAAAGAGAGGAAGGGAAGTAAGGAGGAAGGAAGAAAAGAGAGGAAAGAAAAGAGAGGAGAGAAAAGAGGAGGGAAGATAAGGGAAGTAAGGAGGAAGAGAGAGGAAGGGAAGTAAGGAGGAAGACGGAGGGTAAACCGGGCAAAGGAATACGACATATAAAAAAATAAATAAATAAAAGCTGGGGACAGAAGAAGAGGTAAGGAACGAGAGACAAATAGATACGAAAGAGGGAGCAAGTGAGTAAAAAGAGGATAGTAAAAAGAGAAGAAGGAAAGACACAAACCCCGAACAACCAACAGATAACAAGAACCCCCCCCCCCCCACCCTCATACCGGATGTTCTCCCTTTAACCCCCCCCCCCCCACACACACACACACACACAACGCAAGAAGGAAAACAAAAGCAAGAGAGACAAGCACACCTGTTCGCACCATACCACTTTCATCTCGAATTCTCGGCACGCGGCTGGCTGTTAAAGCTAACCTCCTCTTGCCGTTCGGACACCTTTAAGGAGGACGGCTAGACAGGACGGAGTCTTATGTCTGGAGATAGGATGAAGAGTTGCAGAAGTTGCAGGGGGAGTAACAGTTGTTGTAGTAGTAGTAGCAACAGTAGTAGTAGTAATAGCAACAGTAGT
The DNA here is from genome assembly GCF_977035675.1 of Penaeus japonicus. Classification (NCBI taxonomy): domain Eukaryota; kingdom Metazoa; phylum Arthropoda; class Malacostraca; order Decapoda; family Penaeidae; genus Penaeus; species Penaeus japonicus. Next base: position 18,504,603 of record NW_028234442.1, read on the forward strand.
AGTAGTAGTAGTAATAGTAGTAACAGTAGTAGTAGTAGCAACAGTAGTAGTAGTAATAGCAACAGTAGTAGTAGTAGTAGTAATAGTAGTAACAGTAGTAGTAGTAGTAACAGTAGTAGTAGTAGTAACAGTAGTAGTAGTAGTAATAGTAGTAACAGTAGTAGTAGTAGTAATAGTAGTAATAGTAGTAACAGTAGTAGTAGCAGTAGTAGTAACAGTTACTTCAGTAGTAACAATAGTAGTAGTAGTAGTAGTAATGGTAGTAGTAACAGTTACTTCAGTAGTAACAGTAGTAGTAGTAATAGTAGTAGTAGTAATAACAGTAGTAGTAGTAGTAATAATAGTAGTAGTAGTAATAATAGTAGTAGTAGTAATAATAGTAGTAGTAGTAATAATAGTAGTAGTAGTAATAATAGTAGTAGTAGTAATAATAGTAGTAGTAGTAATAATAGTAGTAGTAGTAATAACAATAGTATTAGTATATTATTATTATTAGTAGTAGTAGTAATAATAATAGTAGTCATAGTAATTAATAGTAGTATTAGATAATAGTAGTAGTAGTTATAGTAGTAGTAGTAATAATGTATGTGTAGTTGTTGAATAATAGTAGTCGTAGTAGTATTAGTAGTAGTAGTAGTAATAGCTAGTAGTAGTAGTAATAATAGAAGTAATAGTAGACTCTAATAGTAGTGTAGTAATAGGTTTCTACAGTAGTATTAGTAACGGTACTAGTAGTAGTAGTAATCATAGTAGTACAAGTAGTAATAATAGTAGTAACAATAGTAATAGTAATAGTAGTAGTAGTAATAATAGTAGTAGTAGTAATAATAGTAGTAGTAGTAATAATAGTAGTAGTAGTAATAATAGTAGTAGTAGTAATAATAGTAGTAGTAGTAGTAATAATAGTAGTAGTAGTAGTAATAAAAGTAGTAGTAATAATAGTAGTAATAATAGTCGTAGTAGTAATAATAATAGTAATAGTAGTAGTAGCAGTAGTACCAGTTGCAGTAACAGTTGAATAGCACTAGTTATAGTGGTAATAGTAATGGTAACAGCTGTAGTAAGTGACAGTAGAAATAATAGTAATAATAGTAATAATAGTAATAAACAGTGGTAACAGTTATAGTATTAAAAGTAGTAGCAAAACATTATTTTCTATAAACAGCATCTATGATAATAATAATCATCAGTCTCATGAAACAATACATGAAATACATGTTTGTGTGCAAGCTGATGAAAAATTGCCTCGTCCAGTCATTAAATACTAACCCAGCATAAATATACAATCAAGCCCACTAGTAAAATACCATCACTTCCATTTAAAGCGAAGAAATAAAGGCATAACAAAAAAAATCGTTACGAAAGAGCAAAGAAACGACAAATACAAAACAAAAAACGACAATACGAAATCACAGACAGAATCCCGTGCAAGGGAACTCACTCTGACAAATGAATGAATGAATGAATGAATGAATGAATGAATGGACTGTGGCTGTGTGTGGATGGGTGTGTATGGATGGATGTGTGTCTATGGATGTGTGTGGATGGATGAGTGTGGATGGATGTGTGTGGATGGATGAGTGTGGATGGATGAGTGTGGATGGATGTGTGTGGATGGATGAGTGTGGATGGATGTGTGTGGATGGATGAGTGTGGATGGATGTGTGTGGATGGATGAGTGTGGATGGATGTGTGTGGATGGATGAGTGTGGATGGATGTGTGTGGATGGATGAGTGTGGATGGATGTGTGTGGATGGGTGCGTGTGTGGGGTGGATGGATGTGGATGGGTGTGTGTGTGGGGGGGTGGATGGATGTGGATGGGTGTGTGTGGGGGGGTGGATGGATGTGGATGGGTGTGTGGGGGGGGGTGGTGGGTGTGTGTGGGGGGGTGGAGGATGTGGAGGGTTGTAGTGGGGGGGGGGTGGCTGATGTGGATGGGTGTGTGTGGGGGGGGTGGATGGATGTGGATGGGTGTGTGTGGGGGTGGATGGATGTGGATGGGTGTGTGTGGGGGTGGATGGATGTGGATGGGTGTGTGTGGGGGTGGATGGATGTGGATGGGTGTGTGTGTATGGATAGGTGTGTAGGTGTGTGTGTATGGATAGGTGTGTAAGTGTGTGTGTATGGATAGGTGTGTAAGTGTGTGTGTATGGATAGGTGTGTGTGTGTATGGATAGGTGTGTGTGTGTATGGATAGGTGTGTGTGTGTATGGATAGGTGTGTGTGTGTATGGATAGGTGGGTGTGTGTGTGTATGGATAGGTGGGTGTGTGTGTGTGTATGGATAGGTGGGTGTGTGTGTGTGTATGGATAGGTGGGTGTGTGTGTGTGTATGGATAGGTGTGTGTGTGTGTGTATGGATAGGTGTGTGTGTGTGTGTGTGTGTATGGATAGGTGTGTGTGTGTGTGTATGGATAGGTGTGTGTGTGTGTGTGTATGGATAGGTGTGTGTGTATGGATAGGTGTGTGTGTGTGTGTGTGTGTGTATGGATAGGTGTGTGTGTGTGTATGTATGGATAGGTGTGTGTGTGCGTATGTATGGATAGGTGTGTGTGTGTGTATGTATGGATAGGTGTGTGTGTGTGTGTGTATGGATAGGTGTGTGTGTGTGTGTGTATGGATAGGTGTGTGTGTGTGTGTATGGATAGGTGTGTGTGTGTGTATGGATAGGTGTGTGTGTGTATGGATAGGTGTGTGTGTGTATGGATAGGTGTGTGTGTGTGTGTATGGATAGGTGTGTGTGTGTATGGATAGGTGTGTGTGTGTATGGATAGGTGTGTGTGTGTGTATGGATAGGTGTGTGTGTGTGTGTGTGTGTGTATGTGGATAGGTGTGTGTGTGTGTGTGGATAGGTATGTGTGTGTGTGTGTGTATGGATAGGTGTGTGTGTGTGTGTGTGTATGGATAGGTGTGTGCATGTATGGATAGATGTGTTTGTGTGCATGTATGGATAGGTGTGTGTGTGTATGTATGGATAGGTGTGTGTGTATGTATGGATAGGTGTGTGTGTGTATGTATGGATAGGTGTGTGTGTGTGTATGGATAGGTGTGTGTGTGTATGGATAGGTGTGTGTGTGTATGGATAGGTGTGTGTGTGTATGGATAGGTGTGTGTGTGTGTATGGATAGGTGTGTGTGTGTGTGTGTATGGATAGGTGTGTGTGTGTGTGTGTATGGATAGGATGATGGTGTGGTGCTGTGGTGTATGGATAGGTTGAGTGTAGGTGTTATGGATAGGTGTGTGTGATGTGTGTGTGTGATGGAAAGGTGTGTGTGTGTGTGTTGTGTATGGATAGGTGTGTGAGTGTGTGTCGTGTATGGATAGGTGTGTGGTGTGTGTGAATGTATAGGGTGTGTGTGTGTGTGAGTGTGTATGGCTCGGTGTTAGTTTATGGATAAGGAGTGTGTGTGTGTATGGATAGGTGGGTGTGTGTGTGTGTATGGATAGGTGGGTGTGTGTGTGTATGGATAGGTGGGTGGGTGTGTGTATGGATAGGTGTGTGTGTGTGTATGGATAGGTGTGTGTATGGATAGGTGTGTGTGTGTGTGTGTATGGATAGGTGTGTATGGATAGGTGTGTGTGTGTGTGTGTGTATGGATAGGTGTGTGTGTGTGTGTGTATGGATAGGTGTGTGTGTGTGTGTGTGTATGGATAGGTGTGTGTGTGTGTGTATGGATAGGTGTGTGTGTGTGTGTGTGTGTATGGATAGGTGTGTGTGTGTGTGTGTGTGTGTGTGTGTGTGTGTGTGTGTGTGTGTATGGATAGGTGTGTGTGTGTGTGTATGGATAGGTGTGTGTGTGTGTGTGTATGGATAGGTGTGTGTGTGTGTGTGTATGGATAGGTGTGTGTGTGTGTATGGATAGGTGTGTGTGTGTGTGTATGGATAGGTGTGTGTGTGTGTATGGATAGGTGTGTGTGTGTATGGATAGGTGTGTGTGTATGGATAGGTGTGTGTGTGTGTGTATGGATAGGTGTGTGTGTGTGTGTATGGATAGGTGTGTGTGTGTGTGTGTGTGTATGGATAGGTGTGTGTGTGTGTGTGTGTGTGTATGGATAGGTGTGTGTGTGTGTGTGTGTATGGATAGGTGTGTGTGTGTGTGTGTGTGTATGGATAGGTGTGTGTGTGTGTGTGTGTGTATGGATAGGTGTATGCGTGTGTGTGTGTATGGACATGCGTGCGTGTGTGGATGGACATGCGTGCGTGTGTGGATGGACATGCGTGCGTGTGTGGATGGACATGCGTGCGTGTGTGGATGGACATGCGTGCGTGTGTGGATGGACATGCGTGCGTATGTGGATAGGAAGCGGGTGAGGATGCGAGATAATGACAGAAGTGCGCATGACAGGTTAGACACTGGACGCAAAATTCGAAGAGCAAACGAACCGTCAAGTGCCAGGGTCATGAGGTCACGACAACCAAGAGCACTGAAGGCCGAGGTCATGCAGGAGAAGGGAGGGGAAGGGTCAGGCAGGACGTTCCAGCGATAGATTCAAGGTCGTTTGTCAGCAGTTGCGGTCATGAGGTTGAGTTCTGTTGCGTCACAAAATAACCTAGAAGGTCAAAAGGTCACGACTCGGGTGGGGTGGGGGGTGGGGGGGAGGTGCATGTTTCCTAGTTACAGTGAGACGAGGTCAGTGCCTAGCGACGGTGAAGGCTTGAATGAGAGAGAAGGAGAGGAGAAACGAAGGATACGAGATAGGAGGGAGGGAGGGAGGGAGGGAGGGAGGGAGGGAGGGAGGGAGGGAGGGGAGGGGGGGAGGGAGGGGAGGGAGGGGAGGGAGAAGAGAAAAAGAGAGGGATATTGGGAGGGAAAGGGAAATGGGGAGAGGGAGATGGAGAGGCTAAAAAAAGAAGCTAGAAATAAAATTGAACAAAGAAAATGAGGAGAACGAAGAGGAACAAGGGTAGGAGGGGAAACCAGTGACAATCATCAGACCAAACGAAGTGGAGGGGGGAAGGGGCCGGGGTGGAAGAGAAGGTCACAACTAGAAAGGAAGAAGACAAAGGGAATTAGAAATGGGGGAGGAGAATGGGGAGAGAGGGAGGGTAATGGGCGAGAAGAAAGAGGAGGAGGGAGTGGAGAGAGATAGGGAGAGGAGAGTGGAGAAGGAAAGGATGAATTTGAGGGAGAGAGATAGGGAGAGGAGAATGGAGGAGGAGAGGATGAATTTGAGGGAGAGGGAAGGAAGGAGAGGGAGTGTAGGGAGTGGGGAGGGCAAAGGTACATTTCAACGTTTAATGAAAAGATAAAACAGAAGGACGCGAGAAAGGCGAATGAATGGTCGAAACACAAAGGGTAAATTTTACTTGAAGTAATGAGAAACAGAGCGAGGGAAGGGGGAGATGGGAGGGAGTGAGGGTAAGAAGGAAGATAGTAAGGAGGGAAGTGGGGGGGAGTAAGTGGCGGAAGCAAGGAAGAAAGGAGGGAAGTGGCGGAAGGAAGGAAAAAGGAGGGAAGTGGCGGAAGGAAGGAAAAAGGAGGGAAGTGGCGGAAGGAAGGAAGGAAGGGGGAGGGAAGGAGGGAAGTGTGGAAAGGAAGGAAATGGGGGAAGGAAAGAAGGTAGTAGGGGGGAAGGGGGAAAGAATCATGACCAAGAACATAACGTATAATATAATATTCTCTATCTTCCCTTCCCTCCCTCCCCCCACCATCTCTCCCCTTCCCTCCCTCCTTCCCCCACCATCTCTCCCTCCCATCCTCCCCCATCATCTCCCCTTCCCCCCCCTTCCCTCCCACCATCTCTCCCCATCTCTCCCCTTCCCCACCCCTCCCTCCCACCTCTTTAATCAAAACACCCAGAACAGGAAAACAAAACCACCACCACACAGCCCAACACAGGAGCCTCGTAAGTACAGTAGTGATAGAAATGGATATCCTGTGAGTGGCAGAGAGAAAGGGGAAAGGAACAGGGCAGAATAATTACTGTAGCCATGACGTAATGGGAACAGAGATAGAGAAAAGGGGGGTGGGGAAGGAGGAAGGACAAAGCTCAATGAGTAATGGAAAGTAGAAGGGGGAGGGGTATAGGGGGGCATAGGAGGGCGTGGAGAGAACGAGGGGAGGGGTATAGGAAGTAAGGAAGGGGAGGGAGAGGGAAAAGGGGTAAGAGGAATGGAGTGAATGAGGGAGGGAGGGAGGAATGGAGGGGATGAGGGAGGGAGGAATGGAGGAATGGAGGGAATGAGGGAGGGAGGGAGGAATGGAGGGGATGAGGGAGGGAGGAATGGAGGAATGGAGGGAATGAGGGAAGGAGGAATGAAGGGAATTAGGGAGGGAGGGAGGAATAAATGGAGGGAATGAGGGAGGGAGGAAGGAATGAATGGAGGGAATGAGGGAGGGAGGAAAGGAGGGAATGAGGGAGGGAGGGAAGGAGGGAATTAGGGAGGGAGGGAAGGAGGGAATGAGGGAGGGAGGGAAGGAGGGAATGAGGGAGGGAGGAATGGAGGGAATGAGAGAGGGAGGAATGGAGGGAATGAGGGAGGGAGGAATGGAGGGAATGAGGGAGGGAGGGAGGGAGGGAGGGAGGAATGGAGGGAATGAGGAATGGAGGGAATGAGGAATGGAGGGAATGAGGGAAGGAGGAATGAAGGGAATTAGGGAGGGAGGGAGGAATGAATGGAGGGAATGAGGGAGGGAGGAAGGAATGAATGGAGGGAATGAGGGAGGGAGGAAAGGAGGGAATGAGGGAGGGAGGGAAGGAGGGAATGAGGGAGGGAGGGAAGGAGGGAATGAGGGAGGGAGGGAAGGAGGGAATGAGGGAGGGAGGAATGGAGGGAATGAGGGAGGGAGGAAGGAATGGAGGGAATGAAGGAGGGAGGAAGGAATGGAGGGAATGAAGGAGGGAGGAAGGAATGGAGGGAATGAAGGAGGGAGGAAGGAATGGAGAGAATAATGGAAAGAAAGAGGAAGAAAAGGGGAAGAAAGAGCAAGAAATAGGAAAGAGAGGGGATGATAGGAGAAGAAGAGAACCAGAGAAGAGAAAGAGAAAAAAGAACAGAAAAGACAGGAAGGGAAAAGAGAAAGCATCACAGGCGCACTGAAGGGAAAACAGGGTGCCGCGGAGGAGTGGGGGTGGATGGGGGGGGGGTCGCTAAACCGAACCTTCCAGAACATATCAGGAAGAACGGGTCTGAATTCAGCACAAGAAAAACAAGAAAACGTAACGCCCTCTAATTGAGCCGAACCGGGTCGACGTGGAAACAGCGAAATCCTCACGTTTATGACACTACCTGACCCTCTCTCCCTAACCGCCCTATCATAGCCTAGGGACCATCTCCATGGCAACAAGCAAGGGGTCAAGGCACAAGTTAATGGCACATAGTAATACAGATTGACACGCGTGCAGATGGACTTAGTGATGATGGCGAGTGACTGTATTAAAAGCAGTTTCAATGAGATGCACCGATTTATGTTCTTTACTTTACAAAAACAAAAAATTAAAGATAAATATGCGAAAAGATAAAAAATTACGGGATGTGTCCTTTTTATATAACATTAGTATTGTATAATGAACAAGGCAGCGTTAATTTCGATATAAATCCACGCATTCATCACATCTTGAAAGCATTACTATCAAAACATTCATCTCAAAAGATCCCTTAGAGCGTACCATCTCATAAACCGTGGATTTAGACCAGTTTACGGCATCACAAAAGAACTCTAACTTCAGACCGTCGGCCTTAAATAAAGTGATTAGAGGTCTGGATTAAATCATTATATCTTGAGGTAAACGTTGACATGTAATAATAAACACTAGCTGAAAACTCAAGACATCTTCCGCAAAAAAAAAGAAATAAAAGAAAAAAAATGGGCGACTGTGATTCCCTATAGATTGGTTATTCTCTATAGAAATTAGCTAATTGTGAAACATTCTACTCCCTGATTAATGCAATTCCTAAATTGAGTAATTTAGATAAGCTTTTAGTACATATCCATGTTAAATCCTAGCTGGTAACTGGCCAGGAATCAGCAGACTGTCAAATTTTGTTGAACGTTTAATGTATCAAATAATTTCAAGGATTTTCTGTACCGAGTTTTAAGACGTTGCATAATACATACTAATATTACTTCCCATCGAAAATATCATAACCACACACATAATAACCAGAGTGTATATCTCGGTACACTGGCCTATATGCAGAAACACCGATCAATATAATCAATCAGCAACTCTATTAAGAGATTGGGGAGATGTGGATGTCCATGGCTCGACTTGGGGAATAACAGGAGCCAAGACCTGACCTGTTTCCTACCAACCCCCTGGTGTCAGGTCAAAGCTGGTCATGTGTGCTACAAATACACGCTGAAAGTTGTTGGAAGATTAAACTGAATGTATGTATGTATGGAACATCTATTAAATATTCCTAAGTAAGTTTTTCCTTTAGTTGGATTTGTCAGATGCAATTTGTTAGCGAACGCCAACAGTAAATCCATAAGGAAAAAAAAAATAACAATGCTGAAGCTACAAGCACTTACAAATGCCTCTTCCATTAGAAGTGACAAAACGGGTGTTCCCATTAACAGGGAAAAACAGATAAAAAAACGTCAACAATTTTGAAAAAAAACGAAACCATACTATGAGTTTATTCAAATAACCTCGAGTATACATATAACTTAATTAATAGGAAATCACAAATCAATCTAATTACAAGCACTACTTACAGAAGGGCTTCAACTGCTTGAAAGTCCTCTTCGTATTGTCATTATTATCTGCGCTGTAGGAGTTCATGTTTCTGTACACACAAGAGCTGGTGAAAGACTTGGAACAAAAGACACAGTTGCACATGACTGGTCGAATCGGCGACGTTCGGGGGATCACACAAGTACTACTAGCCTCTTCGGCGTTTGGCCACACACTAAATGCTTGTCAGCTCGTACGCTCCTTTCCGAAGAGCTCGTTCCCACAAGCTCTCGTACCCCGTCACCTCGTAGGCTTGGTTACC
>NW_028234442.1:18531047-18541047 GCF_977035675.1 Penaeus japonicus
ATACATATATATATATATATTATGATATATATAAGATAGAATTTATTAATACCATATATATATATATATATTTATATATACTATAATATATATTTATCTATATATATAGAAATAAATAAATATATATATATATATATATGTATATAATATACATGTATATATTATATTAGTTTTATATATATATATATATATATTATATATATATATTATCTATATATATTATTATATATAAATATATAAAGATAGTTAAAAGATACGGGAAAAACATATGGAGTCTAATAAAAAATAAAATAAAATGAAGTAATTGTATGAATGGTAGATATTATTTACACACTACAATCAAGTATTATATAGTTATAGAGATATATATATGTAGATATATATATATATATGTGATATATATGGTAATGAGATAGTGGATAATATTGTTTGTGTTAGTTGAATCTATTGTATGTGATAGTGATGATATTAGTGTTATGGTTTATATAGTATTGGTTGTGTTAGTGGAAATAAAGTAAGTTATGATACATGGTGAGTTATATACATTACATACTGAATATGTTATTATATATATATATATTTTAGATATAGTATATATAGGTATTATATATATATAAGATGATTGTTTATTATGATATATGTTATATATCTATATATATATATATATATTAATATATATATTGTTTTATATTTTAGATATATTTGATAATTGTATATACATGTTTATACAGGTATAAATTATATACGTTATACATTATATATATATAATATTATATATATATATATTTATATTATAATATATATAATATATTTATTTATATTTATATATATATTTTTACATGGATATATATATATATATATATATATATTTTATATATATATATATATATATATATATTAATTATTACCATAAGTACATATATATAGATATATATAATATTATATTTTTAAATGAGATTATATATATATAATTATATACGATATTATTATACAGGTAATACATATTTATATATATATTGAATATTTATATATATCTATAATATATAGAGAAGATATATATATGAAATATAGTTACTATATATATATTTGACATACATGATATATATATACCTATTATATATTATATATGTGATTATATATATATATATATATATATATATAAACATATATTGTATACTGTCCGTATCTATATATATATCGATAGATTCAGTATATATAAGTATTATATTTTATATATTATATATATATTTGTGATATTTTTTACATATAGATTTTTTGTGATTGTTATATGGATAGAGTATTTTATATATGTTATGATATATTAATATATATAAAGTGATATTTATATATATAATATATAAGTATAAATATATATAGATATATAAAATGATTTATAGATTTATTGTATTATATATATAGATATATATATATGATATATATATACTAACAAATGTATATATATATATTATAGAATTATTATATTAAAATAAATATATTTATTTATATATTTATAAGTAAGTTAATTAATACATATATATAGGATATACAATGTATATATATTTATTATCCAATAGATAATATATATGTAAAAGATATATATAATATATATATAGTAATATTATATACTATATATATAGAGATTATATATATTATATGTGTGTGGGTGTGTGTGGTGTGTGGTGTGTGTTGTGTGTGTGTGGTGATGCTGTGATGTGTGGAATGGTGTGTGTATTTACATATATTATATTATAAATATTTATCATATATCATATTATACATACATACATACTACTATTTATATATATACGAATATATATATAGTACATATATATATATATTATATATATATATATTATATATATTATAGGAGTGTGTGTGTGGGTGTGTGGGTAGATTTATATATATATTTTATATATAATGAATTAATAATATATATATATTGTATATTTAAAGATATATATATAGTTATATATATATATTTATATATATCTAATATAGATATATATTATATATATATATAATATATATATTATATATAAATATATAGATGTATATATATATCTATATATTTAAATTATAGATATATATATATCTATATATATATTAATATAGTTATTATTAGTATACGTATATATATATATATATATATATATATATATATATTATTTTTTGATATATTTATATATATTTGTGTATATAATATATATATATATATATATATAGATATATATATATAGTTTATATATAAATATATATATATTGGCATATATATATATACTTATATATACATATATATTTATGTATATTTATAGTTTATATATACCTTTTTTTATATATAGTCCTATATATATATATATTTAGACTATATATATATTATATATTTATGTATAATATTATATATATTATATATTTTTATATTTGGTATATATATAATTTTATTTATTTATAGAGATATATATATATTACAGATTATATATTTAGAGATAGTTATTTATAGAGAGAGACGAGAGGGAGGGGAGAGGGAGAGTGTGTGGAGAAGAAATATGAAGGAGTGGGAGGGTGGGAGAGGAGGAGGAGGTGGGTGGGAGAGAGGAGAGGAGAGATGAGAGGTGAGAGAGAGAGAGAGAGAGATTAATATACTGGTTTAAAGTTTCGTAACACACACACACACACACAATTCAATTAGCCTAAATGTGTGTGTGTGTGTGTGTGCGTGCGTGAATTAAAACACAGGTACTCCAGTAAGAGAAGTACAAAACCGAGCCGTTTGTAGTCGGACTGAATCCCCCATTAGACGGTAAACCAGAAATGGATTTCCGGCTTTCCCGCCCATGGGGACTCTAATCTTATTCGAAACGTCACGTGCTTCCCTTGCTGGAGTGGTTGTGCTTCATTCCCTCATTGAGCATAACTTAATATGTCTACTTTTGTGTTCACACACATATATACACATTTATTCTCTCGCTCTCCCTCTCTTTCTTATTCTCTCTCTCTCTCTCTCTCTCTCTCTCTCTCTCTCTCTCTCTCTCTCTCTCTCTCTCTCTCTCTCTCTCTCTCTCTCTCTCTCTCTCTCTCTCTCTCTCTCTCTCTCTCTCTCTCTCTCTCTCTCTCTCTCCCTCTCTCTCCCCTCTATCTCTCTCTTTTTACCTCCTCTCTCTCTCTTTCTCTCTCTATATTTATCTCTCTATTTCTTTCTCTCTCTACTCCCCCCTTCTCTCTCACTCTCTCCCTTTACCCTCCTCCCCACCCTCTCTCTCAGATAGATAGAGAGAGGCTAAATCCCGTTATCTTACATTTTCAATAGTAGGAAACAGTTACTTTAATTAAATATTTATTCCTTTAAGTATAAAAGTATCAGGTCAGCGTTAGGCAACATAGCAAGTTGAAACTATATTTTAGTTATACCTTTAGTTTTAGTTCTTTTCTTTGACCACCTTTTCAAAAAACACTTTTACAGATATCATTAACGGGAAGACTTAGATAAACTTAAGTTGATCGCGAACATTCCTTCACGCTGTGGATATCTTCTTACTTTGGAACTTCTTTCTTTTTCCTTCAGTCTCTTTCTCTTTATTTCCTTCTCTCTTTCTCTTTATGAGCCTCTTCCTCTCTCTGTCTGCCTCTCTCTCTCTCTCTCTCTCAGTATATATCTATATCTATCTATCTATCTTTCTACCCATAAGTGAGTGAGTGAGTGAGTGAGTGTGTGTGTGTATGTGTGTGTGTGTGTGTGTGTGTGTGTGTGTGTGTGTGTGTGTGTGTGTGTGTGTGAGTGTGTGTGTGTTTGTGTGTGTGTGTGTGTGTGTGTGTGTGTGTGTGTGTGTGTGTGTGTGTGTGTGTGTGTGTGTGTGTGTGTGTGTGTGTGTGTGTGTGTGTGTGTGTGTGTGTGTATGTGTGTGAGTATGTGTGTGTACGCGCGCGTTTATGCATGTATCTGTTGTCTATCTTCATATTTTTTCTTATCTATCTCTCTGCTTGTCTATCTTTATATATGTATGTATGTACGTATGTATGTATGCATGTGCGTATTTACTGTTTGTCTGCATATCTATAGATAAGCATTTATATGAATAAAGTTATTTATATATAACCTTTACATTTTGTAATCCATGACCATATCTGGTATCTTAGCAAAACTATCATTTAGACGATTAAATACATTGAGGATTTATTGATGAAATATATATAAAAAATGTGGATCAATAAAAATAAGTTCGTATATCACTAAATATATTGTTCTTTATCAGAATTAAAATTTTTTAATAATTTTATATTTTTTTGTTATAATATTTTTTTTGTGTTTTTATAAGTAATTTGTTTTAGGGAGTTTATGTGTTTTTTTTTTTTTTTTAGGAAGCTCCGTTTCCCTCAACAAAATGTAAACAAACAATTATCAGCCTAATATTCGATGGTTCAAACGTCGCCTACTTGGTATAAAGTAATTTACATGTTTATCTATTTATACCGTAGTTAACGTGCTTTGATATACATTAAACTATATTAGTTTAAGTCAATATAGAGCTTATTTAATTGTATATTAAAGAATAAGATAAGGTAATCAAGTAATACCTGAATTCGAAGGTATAGCTTTTAATTCTGTGATTTATGTACTGTGCAGGTTAATCAGAATTGAAGTATGTATCTGGGACTACTGGAGGTTTGTCTGGAAATGTATAATTGCTGTGGTGACTGACATTTCAACTGAACAGCTGGACTCAAAATTGAAACTGATCCTGCATGCAGATGGTGCCACCAAGAAAATGAAAATATAGAACACTTAACACTCCAGTGTCCAAGATTCAATTCATGCAGAGTGAAACTGCTGGATGCATTAAAAGTAATGAAAATAAACAATCCTTACATATCCTTATTAATTACAGGGGCTCATCAACCACCAGCTAAGAAGTACTACATTCTAAGGCATATGAAGATCTTTTTTACAAAGATCAAAACTGATGGACGTCATATAAGTAACAAGAAGACAAGAAGTTCCCACGAAAATTTGATCCAGGGGATATAGACATCAAAAGTAAAACCCTATAAAAGAAGAAAGAAGAAGAAGAAGAAACGTCGCCTACTTGGTGTAAAGTAATTTACATGTTTACCTATCTATACCATAGTTAATGTGCTTTGATATATATTGAAATATATTAGTTCAAGGCAATATAGAGCTTTCATAAGTGTATATTAAGGAATAAGATAAGGTAATCAAGTAATACCTGGATTCGAAGGTATAGCTTTTTTGGTGATTCCAAATTTACTTTTGTGATTTATGCATTTTGCAGGTTAATCACAATTGAAGTATGTATCAGGGACTACTGGAGGTTTGTCTGGAAATGTACAATTGTGGCGGTGACTGCCATTTCAACTGAGCAGCTGGAACCTCAGGCACACAATTTCAGAAGACCAATGAATTAGGTAAATATGTATACAGAATAGAACACATCAGGATGAGTTCTTTGTAATGCTCAGTTATTGTGTTTTATATTACCTAATGTGTACACTAGAGAAAAAACATCTCTCAAAATGCTTTCACTTATTTTTAAAGTAATGCCAAGCAATGCTAGGATTCATTAAGATAATAATCTAATAAAATTTTGAGATGCCTGTTATGTATGGGTAGTTGTTAGTTGATATATTAATTTCTAAGACATCAGAATTAGTAACCAAGTTTAGTTAATATTAGTGTAAACCAGTCAGTGTTTTATAAAGAACCATTATAATTCTCATATATATTAAAAAAAAAAGATAATGATGTGATATTTGATGAATGCGCATTCTTCTTTATATCTTTATCAGTTTATTAACCTGATTAAGTACTCTTTGTTATTCTATACTGAGATCTTTCTGTAGGATTCAGTCTGATAACAGTCCTCACTTCACACAAGAAATTGATAGCTACTTATTAGTGATTCTGTTATTTATAGTTTTTTATGTGTATAGTAATATTAAATGAATGATGATTATTACATGGAGAAACTATCAATAATATCTCATTAAGATTGGATTTACAAGATTGTAGAATATATAATGTATATATTTTTTAACTACTTTTCTTCTGAGATTCTCTTATAATTTGATGACTTTGCGTATATTTTAATTTTCTTGCAGATAGTTTCAATCCCACTCATAAATGATGCTGACAATGTAAACTTTGTCTTTTCCATCTAAATTAAGTCTTATCCAGCAAGCTCTGGCCTTTATTAATTCTGCCGTGTTCAGTAGCTTAGAATAAAAAGGGCTTTGATTGATGCTTTAGATTACCTTGACACAAAGGGATGTTTAAAATTATATTCATTCATGTCCAGTCATCCAAGTTTATTATTTTTAAAACAATGCATTTGTGAGAGGATCATGATTAACAACAGAGCTAATTATCTGAACGTATATATCCTCTGTGCCATGTCTTTGAACTACATATGTGATGGAACCAAAACAAGAATATGTTTTTATATTGACCTAGTAAAGTCATATGTCTATAAATATCTTAATGTGTCATGTATCCATTTGAGTCTGGTTGCAGGAGTATATTATCAATATGTATTTAGCTATATCAAATAAGTGTGCCTTTATGTTTGTGCCTGTTCTGAATTATGTGTGGGCAACTCAATGGATATGCATGTTAGATTTTATCTTATATGAATATATATTCATGCCTAATTATAGATAGAAAACAGTCATAAATTTCTGATCTTGTGATTAGTTTATCATCATCTTCATTAAAATCATTATCATCATTATCATTATAATATAATGATTATTATCATTACTATTTTCATAATTTTTTTTACATCTTCATGATATGGAATATATTTCTTTAATTCAGTTTTAATTTTTGCTATCTCGATACAATTTCTTATAGGAAGCTACTTCATTTCTGTATAAAGTTAATCTATTTTTTAACTTATCAGATTTATTTCTGTGTGAATTTTCTTTTCTTTATATCTACATATCACACTGCATGACTGACATCCTTTCCTCCTCACAGATCTGGGGAACCTGAGAGCAAGACCCAAGGGAGGAAAAAAAGCAGCAATAGACAGAGAACGAGATTAGGAAAAATTGGAATATCGAGAATGTGAAAGGAAAAAAATATGGAAGAGTTAGTCCTTTTTGGAGGATGGCTTTGGGAAAAGTTTTACTGAAGGTGAAAGTATGAGCAGTGAAATAGATAGGAAGACAGGGGAAGAATCATGTAACTCCTACTCGAAGGAAGATATTAAGAGTGGAGACATGGAGTCTGTGAGAGGAGTGGGAAAATCTAAAATTACCTTTAAGGAAAGTGAAGAGAGGGAGGACTTTGGCCAGTGTCTTTTGTGTAAAAGGGCAGTGAGTGGTGTGGATGGAGTCTGCATTGGAGTCAACTCTAAACTTCCTTTGAGTGGACTGGATCTTCTGTCTCTCTTGCAGTGTTACAGTGTCTCTCTCACATTGCAAGAAACTTTTCAGTTGAGAAAAAGAACAGAACTCTGTAAAGAATGCTATGAAGTAGTGATGGAAGGAGATTCAGCATATGGTTATATATATTCTGTTGCCTCGAAGATGAGTAGATCATGGTCAGGAAGGTTATCCAAATGTGTTAGTTTCAAATTAAATGTAGTAAATTCCCAGAAACATACTTGTTTCTGTATTTATTGTGAAGAAAAGTTTCAAAATGAATGTGAGTTGCATTTTCACATGAAAGTAGTTCATAGAATGAATGTTGATTTCAAAGGATCCACATCTAGTAATGGAAATCCAGTGAGTAGCAAATTACTTGAAAAATCCATGTGTAAGTTTGACAATAAGCTCACTTGTTTTGCGTGTTCTCAGAGCTTTAAAGAACAAGGAGAATTCCTTACACACCTGTTAAATTATCACAAGATAAAGGGAAATTTAAATTCAAAAGCAGTGTGCAAATCAGAAAGAGTGAATTGTTCCTTAGATATAGGTAATAAAGTAGGTTCGGATGTTGATCTGCAGAATGCAACCAGTATGAAAATAGATTCTAAAAGCCAAGTTAAGGAGAGAAATATACTAAAGTATCCACCAACTCTGAGACATGTTTTTTTGGCCAAACAAGAATTAAAAAAAAAAATTAAAAAAAAAAAAAAAAAAAAACAAAAAAAAAAAAAAAAATAAAAAAAAAAAAAAAAAAAAAAGAAAAAAAAAGGGAATGAAAAGAAAAAAAAAATAAAAATGAAAAAAAAGTAATGGGTTACAAGATAAAGAGGATAAGATGATATTATCCTATTTACAAGGGAATGTAAATATTAGAAATGATATACATAAAAGTAATGAACAAGCAAGTTGTGAGGTTGTGACAGAAAACGATGATGCTGATTTTAGTAAAAGTGTTGCTAGCAAGAAGTTATATATGCAAATGATTCCAAGAAATAAGGAAAAAGATGAAGGAAGCAGACAAACAAAGGAAGGTAATTTAGGAGTTGGAGTTACTATCAATTTGAATTCTAAAGAGAGTGCAAGAACTAGCAGGAAACTTTTGAATTACAGGTTTAGCAAGAGGAAAAGCGAGACAATTTTAAAAGGAGATGGCCGTAAGAGAAGTTTCGAGAAGCAACATTGCCCTTATAGTAGTAATAAAGAGCCAAAGAGAATTACAAAGACCCTTGTCCAAAAGTACCCCATGGAGACCAAGGGGAAGAAATTGGATATTATGAAAATACGGAAAGACACATATCACACGCATGAAAAATGCCCTCAGGCACGAGATCTTCACAGTGAAGCAGTAAGCCGTCACATCAAGCGTGAAGATGACCATTTACCACCTCAAGATGAAGAGACGCGATCAGCGTGTGGTGATGATGCAGTGGCAAGTATGACGAATGTAGATATCCTGGAAGGAAACGTGGAAAAAGATGTGGATGTCTCTGATGAAGGTGGATGTGCTGTTGTGGATATTTACAATGGACCGGTGGATCTCTGTGACGTGAGCGATGATTTCCGATGTATAATTATTAATGGGTAGTGTGATATATTTCCTTAATCTCTGTGTCAGATTTTTGTTTGAATGCAATGTATTAAAATGTCTGGAAAATCATTGTTGTTTATACAATTGAATTACATTGTAGAATATATAGATTTTATATTTTTTACAGAATATATTTATTTTCTGGCTGGCTTGCCAATCAGCTTGTCAGCCAGAGAGACAAAATCATTTTTGTTTATTCTTGTGTTGTTGATTTAATTCCCCAATTCCCGTCCCCCCTTTTTTTTCCTCCGACATCCATCTATGTCCGTTTAAAGCAAGGTTCTTTGGAAAATACTCTCTCTCCCCGTCTCGCTTCTCTTCTCTCCCTCTCCTCTCGGCTTCTTCTCTCTCTCTCATCACTTCACCTCTTCTCACCCTCTCGCTCTCTCTCTCACACTCTCTCTCTCTCAACTCTCTCTCTCTCTCTCCTCTCTCTCTCCCTTCTTCCTTCTCTCTCTCTCCTCTCTCTCTCTCTCCTCTCTCTCTCTCTCTCTCTTTCTCTCCTCTTTCTCTCCTCTTTCTCCGCCTGTCTTTCCTCTCATTCTCTCTTTCTCTCTCTTTCTCTCTTTTTAACAGTTCCATATTTGGACCTGCTTGCATGTGGTATCGTGCCTAGGGTGTGATGAAGAACACGGCAGGAAACACTTTCTTGGTTTATTGCTAAGCTTGAACATAGACCGTTTGGAGTGAGGGCTCCTCCTCCTCTGAGAGCGAGGTGTTGCTCCTCTTCACCCCGAGAGAAACTCTCTACCACAATGTGTGACTTGTCTCAGGAGATTTGAGAATCATGGTGTTTTCTGTGACTTGACACTTGGAATTGATAGGGAAGTGTTGCATATGCACACCATGACAAAGCTCTTGCAAGAAGACTGTAGAAAGAACAAACAACCACTGGTAAGTCCTGTCGTGAAGGACAAACAAATAGGTGAAGCAACGAGCGTACGTATATGTATGTATATATGTGTATGTGGTAGAATATATATATGACAATTAGAGTAACATGAAAGATACAGATTACATTGATTATTG
>NW_028234442.1:18601047-18608547 GCF_977035675.1 Penaeus japonicus
TATATAGATATAGATATATATAGATATATATGAATATATACATATATATGTGAATATATATATATATATATATACATACATATATATATATACATATATATATATATATATATATATATATATATATATATATATATATGAATATATATATATATATATATATATATATATATATATATATATATATATATATATATATATATATGAATATATACATATATATGTGAATATATATATATACATATATATATATATATATATATATATATATATAGATAGATATATATGAATATATATATATATAAATGTATATATATGTATATATGTACATATATATACATATATATGTATATCTATACATATATATATAAATACATATATATATGTATATATATATATATATATATATATATATATATATATATATATATGTATATATGAATATATATATATATATATATATATATATATATATATATATATATATATATATATATATATATATATATACATGCATATATATGTATATATGAATATATATATATATATACATATATATATAATATATATAATATATATACATATATATACATATATATATGTATATATGAATATATATAATATATATATATATATGAATATATATATATATGTATATATATATTTATATATATATATATATATATATATATATATATATATATATATATATTATATATATATATATATATATATATATATATATATATGTATCTTCTTTAGTTTACCCTCTAACTACCCTCACCAGAGCTCGCTACTTTCTCATTTTGCCCTTCCGTTTTCTTCCCTATGTTTCGTCTGCTCTCTTCACTCCCCTCTCATTTCTGCTTTCGCTAATTTTGAATTTCCTTATTCTGTTAATCCTACTACTTATCTTTTTTTTCTCTTCTCTATTCCTTATCTTTACCTCCCTGGCTATATCTTTTACCTTATTCCCCTGTACTTGCTTTCCTTCTATTACCCCCCCACCCCCCTTCTCTTCCCCCCTTATCCGCCCTAGCCCTATTCGGTTATTCCTCTCCCCCTTCCTACCCCCCTCCCCCTCCCCCCGACCTAATCCAGGGAGGTTCATAAAAATCTCCACAGACATATGTTAGATGAATAGTCGCCGAAATGGTCCCAAAATACAAACCTTACTGCGCAGCACGTATGATATTCATAATAATAATAATAATCTTATTCAGTTACATCAAAAATCAGTGTTAATAGCTCCTTCAGAGAATTAGGTTATTAATCTGATTGATTCCTAGTTATCAAGTTACACTGGTTGAGTACGCTATTGGAATCACGGTTGCACACACACACACACACACACACACACACACACACACACACACACACACACACACACACACACACACACACACACACACACACACACACACAGAGTAAAAGTCCTATCCCTCGTAATTCAGAAAACACGATGAAAAAATGTCACACAACTAAATATCCCAAAAGCAACTTCACTTAATCGAGGGAAACATCCCAGGAAAAATCTTCCTCGAGATCCTCTCAGCTTTCGAAATCGGATTTTCCCCCCAGTGGTTCCGGGTTACGTTGAGGTGATATGCTCGAGTTGCGTTATCGATTTTAACTTTTCGATTTCCTGTACCATTTTGGTTTCATATCATGGACGTGGATTTATTGAATGCTTGTATGATATAGATGTATTAAGTATAGGAAGAGAATTAATATATTGGGAATGAGAAAGTGTCGTTGAGCGGCTCGGTGCCCTGAAAATGTTTTTAAAAATTAACAATAATAATATTATTATTACCATTATTATCATTATCATCATTATCATTAACCTCCCCTCCTCCATTTCCATCGCTTTTACCATTATCATTGTTATCATCATTATCATTATGACCATTGTTACTACTGCAGTTATTATTACGATTATTTCTTTTATTCAATTATAATTATCATCATCATTATCATTATTGTTATCAATTACTATTATTATCATCATCGATTGATGATAATGATAATGATGATTTAATTTGTAATGATAATGATGATTATTATTGTCTATCATTACAGTAAGGATAATGATAATAGTGATGATGATGATGATAATGATGATGATAATAATGATAATGATAATAATATTAATAATGATAATAATGATAATAATAATAATAATAATAATGTTGATAATAATAATATCAATAGTAATAACAATGATAATGATAGTGATAATAATAATCATAATAATACTAACAAAAATAATCTGAATGATTTTTATCGTTAGTACTATCATCCTCATCATCACCATTGTTACCAATGCTATCCTTCTTTTTGTGCTATTGCTTCTATCATACTTGCTGTTGCATCTATCATTCTTGTAGTATTTGCAACGATGATCATTGATGCAGTTTTGTTGCTCCTAATGATTCTGTGTTTATTTTTCCTCCCTCTCTTTTATTCCCTTTTATTCTCTTTTATTCTTCTATTTCCTGACGAAATTATTATTCATATCACGTAAAAAGCATCTAATACACCATTAGCTATTCACTCTCATTCATATTTTTATTGTTACACTTGTTGCAATCAGCTTTATGCGATTTCTGTTCATCATTAATGTTGCTATCTGGTTGGTGGCTTTGATGTCGGTGTTTATGGAAGAAAAAAAAGAAAGAAAGAAAGAGAGAAAAAACAAACAAAATCTTGATTGATCCGTAAATTAACAGTAATCTGTATTTTTATTACTGTTTTTTTCTTTCTGCAAATCACTTAATCTCTTTTGTTTCTCTTTCTCTCTCTGTTTCAGTCTCTATTTGTTTGTCTGCCTGTCTCTCTCTCTCTCTCTCTTTCTCTTACTGTCCCTCTTTATATATTATAGGGAAGGGTTGTCGTTCTTTCGGACACCGGGTTTGGGCCACTCTTTACTGTAGCTTCTCCGATATTTACTTCAATTAGGACACAACTTGACTTCTTTCTCGAGATATGGTGTCTCTTCATTAAGTATCAATATTTGGCTTTATCATTTGAACTCTAAAATGTGTAGGTATTGAAAGCATTTATTTCATTGCTATACCGTCAATTTGTTTTATTATTTTTTTATTGTATTTATTATTATTATTATTATTTTTTGATATGTGAATTTTCATGAATTATCGAATTTATTATTCCTTTCAAAGAGTTAAAAACATAATCAAGACAACGTGCGTAGTTGCATGATAAGATAATAGATAATAGATATTAAAGAAAACAGAAAGCATTCTGTATTTATTGAGGCTGTTTTATTTGACCATTTTTTTTTTAAATATGCGCCAAATATTTATCTATCAAGTAGAATATTATTTTTTTTTTCGTTATTATTATCTTTATTATTCAAGAGGACTTCTATCATTTTCATAACTAATAGGATTTGGAATCATTGTAGGCATCAATAACTCAAATTAAGTAGAAAGAGAGACAGACAGAGATTCAAAAAAAAAAAAAAAAGAAAAAAGGGAGACAGAAAGAGTGGGAAGTGGAGGGGGGGGGGTGGGAGAAAGTGGATATAGGTGAAAATGAGGAAAAGGAAGAGGAATAGAGAGAGGGGGAAGGAGTGGGTGGGTGGAAAAGGAAGATATAGGTGGGGGGGGGGGGACGGTAGTCGGGAGAGTATATTAGCGGTCGCGCCTTCATTTGTATGTGTGCGTGTGCGTATGTGTGCCTGCTCTGCAGGTCCGGCGGACCCTCTGGTGCAGTACGGCTGGATGTGCGTCGGTTGGCGAGTGTGTGTTTGTCGTGCGGATGTATATGTATTGTGTGTGCATGACTGGTGGGTTGATTCTTGCCGTGGGTCGTGATGTGTGTGGGGGTGGGGTGTTTTGGTGTGTTTGCTTTGTGTTTTGGTTATGTGGGGGTAATGGCGTGTGTGGTGGGGCTTAGGTGTGTGTCGGAATAATGGTGGGGGTATTGGTCCTTACAAATTTCCTTCATTTCTGTGTCTGAATATTGTGTGCATGTCGTGTTGTGTACGTGTGTTTGTCCTGAATATGTGTATTGTTGTTGAGTGGTATGCGTGTGTTGAGATGTCTGTGTGTGTCTTGCTGAATATTACATGCGTGTGTCTGATATCCGCTTGTGTCGGAATATGAATCCCTCTCTCTGAAGATTTCCACAATGACGATAGAAGAAGACTGGACCGAAGACAGATGAAAGATGGCGAACATTGTTCACGAAGTATTTAGAGACATTAGATTTTTCAGTGTTTTCATCTCTGTTGTTTTTCTTTTTTATTTTTTTTTCCTCTTCTCTTTTCTCTCTTTCATTCTTCTTCATCACTATTTCTTTTCTTTCTTTCTTTCTTTCGTTTCACTCCACTTTCCTTCTTTATATTCTTCTCTTTTTTTTTTATCTTGTCTTTCCTTTTCTCCGTCTTCTTTTTCGTTTTTTCCCCTTTCTTCTTCTTCTTCTTCTTCTTCTTCTTCATCTTCTCCTTTTCTTCCTCTTCCTCTTCCTTCCTCTCACTCATCTTCCTCTTCATCTTATCATTCTTTCTCATTCTTCTCCTTTCTTCTTTCTTTTAATATAACCTCTCTTAAACATAAAACTGTAAACCTTAAAATAAAATACAAACTGGACAAAAAAAATCTGAACTGTATCTTATAAATAAAATAAAAAACACACACAAATCTGAAGCTTGAAAAAGTATGCATTTCTGGTGTGTGTGTGTGTTTATGTCTCTCATGTGTATGTCTGTCTGTGTTTCTCTCGTGTGTGTGTGTTCCATGCGCGTATGTGTGTGTGGTTGTGTATGTGTGTCTGTGTGTGTTTTTGTGTGTTTATGTGTGTAATTATTGTGTGTTTGTTCGACCTCCTTACAATATGTCTTATGTCTAATCAGCTAGTGTCTGTATTTCTCTCTCTCTCTCAATTCATTTTGTTCCCTTCTTTGTCTTCTCTGTCTCTCTCTGTTCTTTCTATTTCTTTTTTTTTCTTCATTCTCCTTCGCCTCCCCCCGTCCCTTCATTCCGCCTCTCTCTCTCTCTCTCTCTCTCTCTCTCTCTCTCTCTCTCTCTCTCTCTCTCTCTCTCTCTCTCTCTCTCTCTCTCTCTCTCTCTTCTCTCTCTCTCTCTCTCTCTCTCTCTCTCTCTCTCTCTCTCTCTCTCTCTCTCTTACGAGTGAATATAGAGTATGTGAAGCATTTTTTTTAACATAACACAATTAATCAGTTATTTTCGTATATCAAAGTAAAGGATAAACTTAAGTAAAGATAATTCACAAAATAAATGATTTGCTTTCATGATAATGATAATAGTGATAATATGAATAATGATGATGATGATAATTTTGGTGATGGTAAAGATAACAATAATCATTATAATAATGATGATAATAACAATAATGATGATAATAATAGTAATATTAATACTAATAATAGTAATGATGATACCAAGTGTAATAATAAAAAATATAATAATAGTAATAATGATGATAACAATGAAATAACGATAATGATTATGATAATGGTAATAATAATAATGATCACAACAATAACATCATAACAATGATAACGATAACAATACAGACAACGATAATATCAATAACAATAACAATGATAATGATAATAACCATAATAATGAAATAGAAACAAATAAAACAAGCATGGCTTCCGTTTCCCATGAACTGAGAATATTGTGACCGGACACTTTATGCGATGAATAGCCAATCGTTGGATGGGTGTCAGGTGATTGGATACTAATCGTGTAGTCTATCACTGAAATTGTATCGTCCAGTGTAGAGTAATTTCCAACTTTCTCTCATCTCTTTCTCTCTCTTTCTATCTCTCATCTCTCTCTCTCTCTTTCTATCTTTTTTCTATCTCTTTCTCTCTCTTTCTATCTCTCATCTCTTTCTCTCTCTTTCTATCTTTTTCTATCTCTCATATCTCTCTCTATTTCTATTTCTCATCTCTTTCTCTTTCTATCTCTCATCTCTCTCTCTCTTTCTATCTCTCATCTCTTTCTCTCTCTCTTTCTATCTCTCATCTATCTCTCTCTTTATATCTCTCATCTCTTTCTCTCTCTCTGTCTATCTCTCATGTCTCTCTCTCTTTCTATCTTTCATCTCTCTCTTTTTCTATCTCTCATCTCTCTCTTTCTATTTCTCATCTCTCTCTCTCTATCTCTCATCTCTCTCTTTCTATCTCTCATCTCTCTCGCTGTCTATATCTCTCCCTCTCTTTCTATATTTCATCTCTCTCTTTCTATCTCTCTCCCTCTCTCTCTTTCTATCTCTCATCTCTCTCTCTCTTTCTATCTCTCATCTCTCTCTTTCTATCTCTCATCTCTTTCTATCTCTCATCTCTCTCTCTCTTTCTATCTCTCATCTCTCTCTTTCTATCTCTTTCTATCTCTCATCTCTTTCTCTCTCTTTCTATCTCTCATCTCTCTCTCTCTTTCTATCTCTCATCTCTCTCTTTCTATCTCTCATCTCTCTCTTTCTATCTCTCATCTCTCTCTCTCTTTCTATCTCTCATCTCTCTCTTTCTATCTCTTTCTATCTCGCATCTCTCTCTCTCTTTCTATCTCTTTCTATCTCTCATCTCTTTCTCTCTCTTTCTATCTCTCATCCCTCTCTCTCTTTCTATCTCTCATCTCTCTCTCTCTCTTTCTATCTCTCATCTCTCTCTCTCTCTCTCTTTCTATCTCTTTCTATCTCTCATCTCTCTCTCTCTCTCTCTCTTTCTATCTCTTTCTATCTCTCATCTCTTTCTCTCTCTTTCTATCTCTCATCCCTCTCTCTCTTTCTATCTCGCATCTCTCTCTCTCTTTCTATCTCTCATCTCTTTCTCTCTCTTTCTATCTCTCATCTCTCTCTCTCTTTCTATCTCTCATCTCCCTTTCTCTCTCTTTCTATCTCTCATTTCTCTCTCTTTCTATCTCTCATCTCTCTCTCTCTCTTTCTATCTCTCATCTCTCTCTCTTTCTATATCTCATCTTTCTCTCTTTCTATCTCTCATCTCTCTCTCTCTTTCTATATCTCATCTCTCTCTCTCTCTCTCTTTATATCTCTCATCTCTCTCTCTCTCTCTCTCTTTCTATCTCTCATCTCTCTCTCTCTCTCTCTCTTTCTATCTCTCATCTCTCTCGCTATTTCTCATC
This sequence comes from Penaeus japonicus, assembly GCF_977035675.1. Lineage (NCBI taxonomy): Eukaryota > Metazoa > Arthropoda > Malacostraca > Decapoda > Penaeidae > Penaeus > Penaeus japonicus. The sequence goes on from NW_028234442.1 coordinate 18,608,187, forward strand.
TCTCATCTCTCTCTCTTTCTCTTTCTATCTCTCATCTCTCTCTCTCTTTCTATATCTCATCTCTCTCTCTCTCTCTCTTTCTATATCTCATCTCTCTCTCTCTCTTTCTATCTCTCATCTCTCTCGCTATTTCTCATCTCTCATCTCTCTCTCTTTCTCTTTCTATCTCTCATCTCTCTCTCTCTCTCTCTCTCTCTTTCTATCTCTCATCTCTCTCTCTCTCTCTTTCTATCTCTCATTCTCTTTCTATCTCTCATCTCTCTCTCTCTCTCTCTTTCTATCTCTCATTCTCTTTCTCTCACTACCTTATTTTTCTCTCTCTCTCTACCTACTCTCTATATCTATCTATCTTACGGGAAGA
>NW_028234442.1:18613547-18616047 GCF_977035675.1 Penaeus japonicus
TTTACTTTGGATTACTCCCTTTTCCTCCTTTCTGAACTTTCCCTCTGACCATCTTTATTCTTTTCTTTTCCTTACTTCTTCCTTTGTTTTCTTTCTTTCATGCTATTTCCACTTTTTATTTGTTTATTTCATTCTTATTTCTATTTCATCCTCTTCTTTCTCCATCCCATCTCCTTCTTACACCTCCTCTACCTCTTATCCCTGATTCCCCTTCTCCTCTTACTCCCCTTTTCCTTCCTCTTCCCCATCTTCTTCGTCTTTCTTCCCCCCATATACATCTTCTTCTTCCTCTCACTCCTTTCCATTTTCCTCCTCTTCTTCCCCTTCCTCCTCCACCCTATCTTCCTCTTCTCTCTCCATCACCTTCTCTTCCTTCTTCTCATCTTCCTCTTCGTCTTCCCCTTCTTTCCCATCTTTTTTTCTTCTTTTCCTCTCCGTTATTCTGATTCTATTGTTGTTCTTCAGTTTCTTCCCCTCCTTCTCTTCCTGTTACTCCTCATATGTGTATGTGTGTGTGTACGTGTGTGTGTGTATGTGTGTGTGTGTGTGCGTGTACGTGTGTGTGTGTGTGTGTGTGTGTGTGTATAAAGGCTTACTTACTAGGGAAAAAGTCATTAAAAAATACCATGCTAATGGATATGGATACAACATTTCTCACACTTTCGAGGCAGATAAAAATTATTATTGTTGTAAGTAGAACACATCTTTTTACCACCATACTTTCCTCTGTGTATTTGTGTGTGTGTGTATGCGCGCACGTGTGTGTGAGTGTGTTTTCGCATGTGTGTGTGTATGCAAGCACGCGCGTGTGTGTGAGTGTGTTTTAGCATGGCATTCCCTCCAGAAAGAATACCATGAGATACGGGGAAAAATATCTGACTTTCGAGGCTGATAAAACATTTTTTTTCTTAATAGACAGAATAGTTTTTTTTTCCGCTATACCTTCCGGCAAAATCTCTAGGTGAACAATGTTTCCCACTCTCCCACTTTGCCGAAATACGTAGCAGAGATTGTGAAATATATATATATATATATATTTTTTTTTTCTTCTTTCCATGCTTCTTCTTCTTCCTATTTTTCTTATTTTTCTTCTTCTTCTTCTACGACTATTACTACTACTAGTATGGATGTTATTTTTTTATTTGTTTCTTTCTTATGTGTCTTGATCTTGACCTTAGCACATTATAATTTTTATCATCTTTATCATTAGCGTTTATGTCATAAAACGACATAACTACTTACTAAGTCAACCATCATAACACCATACTAATCACACCATACACCTCACCATAACCAAAATATTCCCTGTAATATCACATACAATAACTTATCACCATCTTTTCTAACAAGACACCATACCAATCACACCATACACCTCACCATAACCAAAAAATCCCCAGCAATACCACACACAATACCTCATCACCAACTCCCCAACCATGAAACCATACTAATAACACCATATGCCTCACCGTAACCAGAAAAAAATCCCAATAATATCACGCACAATAAGCTCTCTCCCCCCTCCCCCCTCTCCCTCCCTCCCCCTCACAACACCATACGAGGGTCACTATACTTCTCACAACAACCGAAAAATCTTCAATAAAAAAAACTTTTAACCCAGAGGTAAGTGGAAAGTCCAAGTGAGTTAACATATGATGGATTCAAGGGAGTTCAAAGTGACACGCGGGAAAGAAGGTGAGAGAGTGCCGGGCTAAAGGAAAAAATGATTTCTAATAGGCCTACCCTACCTGGGGGGGGTAGGGTAGGGGGGATGGGAGGGAGGAATGGGAAAGAGGGAGGGATGGGAGAGAGGGATGGGAGGGAGGGAGGGATAGGAGGGAGGAATGGGAAAGAGGGAGGGATGGGAGGAAGGAATGGGAGGGAGGAATGGGAGGGAGGGATAGGAGGGAGGAATGGGAAAGAGGGAGGGATGGGAGGGAGGAATGGGAGGGAGGAATGGGAGGGAGGGATGGGAGGGAGGGAGGGATGGGAGGGAGGGAGGGATAGGAGGGAGGAATGGGAAAGAGGGAGGGATGGGAGGAAGGAATGGGAGGGAGGAATGGGAGGGAGGGATAGGAGGAAGGAATGGGAAAGAGGGAGGGATGGGAGGGAGGAATGGGAGGGAGGAATGGGAGGGAGGGAGGGGAGGGAGGGAGGGATGGGAGGGAGGGAGGGATAGGAGGGAGGAATGGGAAAGAGGGAGGGATGGGAGGAAGGAATGGGAGGGAGGAATGGGAGGGAGGGATAGGAGGGAGGAATGGGAAAGAGGGAGGGATGGGAGGGAGGGATGGGAGGGAGGGAGGGATGGGAGGGAGGAATGAGAAAGAGGGAGGGATGGGAGGGAGGGAGGGATGGGAGGGAGGAATGGGAAAGAGGGAGGGATGGGAGGGAGGAATGGGAAAGAGGGAGGGATGGGAGGGAGGAATGGGAAAGAGGGAGGGATGGGAGGGAGGGAGGGATGGGAGGGAGGGAGGGAGGGAGGGATGGGAAAGAGGGA
>NW_028234442.1:18623547-18626047 GCF_977035675.1 Penaeus japonicus
TGAGATGTATTAACGGAACACGTCAAGTACACACCTTACCTTGTGATATTGTGATTCTCCGTCATGGATTTCCTACATTAAAAAAAAGAAAGAAAAAAAGAAATAAAAAACATGCCCAGCCATTTTCCGAACCGTCGCACGACAGGAGGACAAGATACCTACAAAAAAAAAAAAAAAAAAAAAAAAAAAAAAAAAAAAAAAAAAAAAAAAAAAAAAATGGAGGTCAATGGAGATAGAAAACCTCTTTTTTCCTTTTTTTCTTTTTTTTTCTTATCTAGGGGGCAGGAAATTACACGCCAATCAGCAACTAAATTTTATGGTACGTGGCGGAAAGAAATTAATTTAGTGAAATGTCTGAGTGTTGAACGGGAAGATGGATGAAAAGGTCTTAGCTCTGAAATGCATGTTTAGAAAAAAGAAAAAAAAAAACGAAAAAAAAAGAAAGAAAGAAAAAAAAAAAAAAAACGTGGCAATTCCGTAGAGTTATTTAGATAGAGCTTTACTATGATCATCCACATATTCAGATCTATAATTTATTAGGCCTACATCAGTATCGCATAAAACCAGTAGATGAGATTAACTACGTTATAAACGTTATTATTACTGTTAGTGTTAGCATTGTTGTTATACATATAATTATTATCAATAGTGTGATTGTTATTATTCAAAATATTATCATCATCATTATTATCATACATCGTTATTATCATTCTTCCTCGCCTTTGCATTGTTGCAGCTATCCTCATTCATTGTTGTTGTTATCACAATTACTATTATAGTGATAAAATAGCAATAATGATAATGATTGTGATAATAATGATGACTTCGATAACAATGATAATGATAATGCTAATTTCAAGAATAATGCCAATGATAAGGATAAAATAATAATAACGGTAATGCTGATAATAATAGTAATAAAGATAATGATAATAAAAGATAATGAAACTAATAATGATGATAATGATAATAATAATGAAAATAATGATAACAATGAAAGTAATGATGATGATGATGATGGAAATAATAACAACAATGATAATCATAACAATGATAGCGATACTACGGATGATAATGACATAATAATGATATATATATATATAAATATATATATATATATATATATATATATATATATATATATATATATATACATATATCGTTATCCCTATTGCCATCATTGCCTTTGTTATCACTTTCATTTTTATCTTCAATGTGATGATTACTATTGCAATTATCATAATCATTATTACTGTCATCAAAGTGCAAAGTATTTAATCCGTAAGCCTTGCAGACTACAATCATACGCTTGCATGAATTCACAGGTATGAGTATATTTGTTTTTGGAATTCACTGATGAACAAAATGACAAAGTAACATGTGTACAAAGATGGAATGAGTATTGAGTCAGAACACACTCTTGTTGAGACGAGAGAATTAAAATGGATACTCGACAAGATAATAATAATAAAAGATAATGAAACTAATAATGATGATAATGATGATAATAATGAAAATAATGATAACAATGAAAGTAATGATGATGATGATGATGATGGAAATAATAACAACAATGATAATCATAACAATGATAGTAATAATAGCGATACTTAGGATGATAATGACATAATGATTATAAGGAAAATAATAATTATTATCCTCATTGTTCTTATTAATATCGCAATCATTGTTAGCGTTAGGATTACTGTTACTATTTTTATTAATATTTTTATTACCATTAGAATTCTCATTTCATTACCATTATCATTATCAATACTATTAATGCTATTGATATTGTTATTACTTTTATATTGTCGTTATGATCGTTATTATCATTATCATTATTATTGTCATCATTGCCATTATCATCGTTATTATTATTATCTTTACTGCTATTATCACGTTATTACTATTTTCGACATAACCATTACAGCTATCATTATAATTATCATCATTACTATAATTATCAATACTGTTATGCTATTACTATTATTATTATCATTATCATTATCATTACTATTATCATTACTTTTGTTACTATCATAATGAACTTTAGCATTATCATCATCCCATTATCATCATCATTGTCATCATTACCACTATCATTATTATCATCATTATCATTACTGATATTATCATCAACCTCATTATCATTAATATCATTATGTTTATCATCATCAAAATCAACATCATCACTGACATTATTCTTTGTACTTTTATCAATATTATCATTATCAGTATTGTTATGTTTATCATTATTATTGATATTAATAGTAGTAGTAGTAGTATCATTATTATCCTTTTCATTATCATAAGTATCTTCAATTTTATTATCATTATCATTGTCATGACGATAATCATGATAACCATCATCATTATCATCACCATCGTCATCATCACCACCACCACCACCATCATCTTCATAATCATTATCATCACCATCATCACCACCACCATCATCATATTCTTCATAATCCCTATCATCATTATCATCATCATT
>NW_028234442.1:18661047-18666047 GCF_977035675.1 Penaeus japonicus
ACAGAAAATTCTAGAAATATTGAGAAAAAAAACAAGGTGATACAGAAAATTCTAGAAATATTGAGAAAAAAGTGATAATGAAAAATGCAAAAAAATGTGTTCAAAGGATGTAAATTGATCTCATGTTGACTTGAATATGTTGTACTCTGAGCCACAAACTTTCATAAATATGTTAGGAAACATTATACCCTAAAGTTTACAGTGTCTACATGTTCTGAGTAAGTGGACCCAGCTTATGTAGTTGCATTCATGATACAAAATTGTTGTGCTGACAAGGGGTAACAATGATGTAGAATAATGTTACTTATTACATTGTTCATGATGATCAACTTTAGTACTTTGCATACGTTGTTGATACGTCTGTCATACCTATCTGTTGCATTAACAATTTCCTTGTCAGACTATCTCGATTTATACACACATACACAGACAAAAAAAAAAAAAAAAAAAAAAAAATCAATTATTTCAACTAGTAACGTAAATACAGTATTTCACATATCATCGCCACTAATACGAATAGAAAAAACACCCATTTGACATACATAACTCTGCCTAGGCAATTTCTCGGTTCATTATCATCCCCGCTGACATTTCATCTTCATTTTACTAATACTACTAATCATATCAAATACGATTGATACATTCTCCTCGTACAAGTTGCGCAATCAGCAGTTAAGGCAAAGAAAAAAGGCTAAGAAGAAATGACTCGCAGGAAGAAAGAAGAGAAGAAGAAAAAGAAGAAGAGGAAAGAAAAGATGAAGAAAAAGAAGAAAAAGAGGAAAGTAGAGAAGAAGAAAAAGGAGAAGAAAGAAGATTGAAGAAGAAAAAGAGGAAGAAGATAGAAGAAGAAAAAGAAGAAGAGGAAAAAAGAAGAAAAAGAAGAAGAGGAAAGAAGAGATGAAGAAAAAGAAGAAGAAGAGAAGAAGAAAAAGGAGAAGAAAGAAGAGAAGAAGAAAAAGAAGAAGAGGAAAGAAGAGAAGAAGAAAAAGAAGAAGAAGAGGAAAGAAGAGAAAAAAAGAAGAGGAAAGAAGAGAAGAAGAAAAAGAGTAAGAAGAGGATAGAAGTGAGGAAAAAGAAGAAGAAGAAGAGGTAAAAGAAGAAAAAAAGAGGAAAGAAGAGAAGAAGTAGAAGAAGAAGAAGAAGAAGAAAAAGAGGAAGAAAAGAAGAAGAGAATAAAAGAATAAAGAAGAGAGAAGGAAAATAAAAGAAAAGGAAAGAAGAGAAAAAGAAAAGGAAGAAGAAAGAAGAGAAGAAGGAAAATAAAAAGAAGAGGAAAGAAGAGAAGGAGAAAGAAGAGAAAAAGAAAAAGAAGAAGAAGAAGAAAATTAGAGAAGAAGAAAAAGAAGAAAGAGAAGGAAGAAGAGAAGAAGAAGAGAAGAAGAAGAGAAGAAGAAGAAAGAAGAGAATAAATAGAGGGATTGGATAGTAAGTAAAGTAAAAATAACGACATTAAAAAACAAAAAATCAAATGAAAATGAAAAACAATAGAGAAGAAAATAAAAAATGGAGCGAAAAAAGTTAAGAAAAAAAAAGAAAAAAAGAAATAGGAATAAAAATAAACAAAAAGAAAAGAATAGAAAAAAAGTAATAAAAATCTATACTAAACATAGAAAAAAAAGTCAATTTCCACAAAACAAGGTGACCTAAAAAAACAAAAACAACAGCAACAAAAAATACTTCAAAAAGCAGTGATAATGCAACGCGGCAATAATGATCAATTCAGACGAAAAAGGATATGCAATAAAAATGGAGAAGGAATATATAACAAAAACTGAGAAAAGAAAGAAAGAAAGAAAGAAAGAAAGAAAAATAAAGGTAGCGAAAGAATACAAATCATAAAAATTAGGAGGAAAATCAACAATAATCTTTATGACATTTTAAAGAATACGCATCCCGTATTTTTTTTAAATCTGGGAATGACAGGTAAATGCATTAAGCACAGATGGCTGTTATTGACAATTATTTTTTTTCACAGGAAGAGTATCGCTTTGTTTTCATTAGTATTTTTTTTTTTTTTTTTTTTTTTTGGGGGGGGGGGGGGGGGCGGCTTTTTAAATAGCGTCATATACACATGCAGTAAAAGACTATCTCTGTTTCTGTCTCCGTTTCATTCTCTCTCTCTCTCTCTCTCTCTCTCTCTCTCTCTCTCTTCCTCTCTCTCTCTTCCTCGCATACGTGCGTGCGTGACTCTTAATTAAAAAAAATATCTTCCTTTCTTCCTATCTTTCTGATATTACTTCTCTCATCTATTTTTTTTCTTTTTTTATCTCATTCTCATTTCATTCCAATGTCCATCCATTGCCCTTCATTCCTTTCTGATTCTTTTCGGTGATGCTTTTTATTTATTTTTTCTCGGATCTTACAGTTGCTTATAGTTTTTGAAACATTCTTGACACTTTGACACGTACATCACTCGCATCAAGTGTCAATGAATGATATATATCTATATCTATATCTTCGCTATTTGGTTATCATCACCGATTGAATTATAAGAACAATCCTTTAATGAAAATATATCCCTCTATGGATGTTGTATAGTTGTCTTTTGCAAGTTTGCAAGGAGTTAAGTGAAGTTATACTTGCTCGCTCCTTTCGTAACTTAGCTAACAATTCATCTAACTTTGCTCTAAGGCGGCTTAACATTACTTGACTTCAGACTTTCCTTGAAAACTTAATTCTGAAATCCTATTGAATTGGGCTATTCTTACGAAACTTTACTTTTAACTTTACTTGCCTTTAGTTTTAACTTCGATAACTTTTCTTGGATTCAGATGATAAATTTTCCTTACCTTCAGCATGACTTTGCTTACTCTACCTTAACTTAGCTTAACTTTGGTAATTCTGCTTAAACTTCAAGACACCGTAACCAAGGAAACGAGACATTGTTCAGGCTAACACAAACTCACGCAACACAAGATCTTATTAAAGGTGTTGATTTCGCCTGTGATATAGACCTAATATTACTTACATCGAGAATAAGATTCGTGGTGCATATGTCGTGCATTTTAGACCTCAAGTCCTGTTGAAGGAACACGGCCAAATAGATATGTGAATAAATGAATAAATTGATAAATTAATACATAGATTAATAGATAAACAGATAAATAAATTAATAAATGCATAGATCAATCAATACGCGATTGAATAAATAGATAGATGATTGAATGACTAAATATATATGTAGGTGAATAAATGAAAAAGTAAAAGAAAAAAAAATATAAGATAAATAAATAAATAGATAAGTAGATTAATAAACAAATCAATAAATAGAAAAACAAATAGATAGATAGTTAAAGGAATAAATAGATGAACAGATAAACATATAAATCAGTGATTTTGAATTTAAAATCTGAACCGAATCTTTAGGGTTAACATTCGTCTAACTTCTAACTTCACCTAACTGGATTTTTTTTTGTATAAAATCCGAGACGAATTGCCATAACTAATAGCCATCAAAAAGAAGAAAAAAAAGAGATTTCAAAGTATCATCTTCAAACCATCATGTCACTGAAAAAAAGGGAAATGAAAAAAAGTAAAAAAAAAAAAAAAGTAAAAAGAAAAAAGAAGAAGAAGAAAAAAGAAAAACAGAAAAACAAAAAAATCAAAATATCATCTTCAAACAATCATGTCACTGAAGAAAGAAAAGAAAAATAGGAAATAGAAATAAATAAAAAGAAAGTAAAAAAAAAAAAAAAAAGTAAAAAAAAAAAAAAAAAAGTAAAAAAAAAAAAAAAAAAAAAAATATATATATATATATATATATCATCTTCAAACAATCATGTCACTGAAGAAAGAAAAGAAAAATAGGAAATAGAAATAAATAAAAAGAAAGTAAGAAAAAAAAAAAAAAAAAATCAAAATACCATCTTCAAACCATCATGTCCCTGAAACATACACAACCATCCTTCAATAAGCATCATCAATAACAAGATTTCTTACTTTTTATGACGATTTTGAAAGAGCTGAGCTTCTACGTCGCCGGTCAAAGAAGGAAAAAAAAAAAAAAAAAACTTCACTGATTGACCTGATATCATTTCCTGGAAAGTGATATCAGGTCACGTGCACAGTTGACATAGCCAATATAAATCCTTAAATCTATGAATAATTTATCCGTTTCTTGAATAGATAAGATCTTCTTATCCTGAATTTAAATCTTTTTATCTTTTTATTTTATCTTTGTAAGATTCTTTCGTCTGTTTTTCCTGTCTCCCTTTTATCATATTTTGATATTTTTCTCTGTCTTCCTTCCTTCTGTTTTGCAAGAATTATTCATCGAAGAGAGAAAGAGAGAAAGAGAGAAAGAGAGAAAGAGAGAAAGAGAGAAAGAGAGAAAGAGAGAAAGAGAGAAAGAGAGAAAGAGAGAAAGAGAGAAAGAGAGAAGGAGAGAAAGAGAGAAGGAGAGAGAGAGAAAAAGAGAGAGAGAGAGAGAGAGAGAGAGAGAGAGAGAGAGAGAGAGAGAGAGAGAGAGAGAGAGAGAGAGAGGAGAGAGAAAGAGAAAAAGGGAGAGCGATATATATATATATATATATATATATATATACATATATATATATATATATATATATATATATATATATATATATATATATATATATATATATATATATAAATGTGCTATCAGTGAAACCAACACTGTCCTTATCATTGCTATTACTAAATACTATCTGCTCTTCATGACACAATATCTACTTAAAAAAAAAGTCCCTTAACATTACAAAACGAGGACGAATGAAATAACATAAAATACAAGAATACTAACCAGCTTTGTGAACATAATTTAACAAAACTCATTCCCACAAGTTGAAAAGAGGAATCATGTTTCTGTTGACATTCCAGAATATATGATATTTTGCAAACATTTGGTTATGCAGTTACCGTGCAACTGCTAGAAAGAGCATGTTTATAAAATAATAGCTACTGGAGGGAGAATGTGTATAAGAGAATATAAATTACTCGATCGCTAAATCTTTTTAATGAAATGCAAGATATCTCAGAGGGGA
>NW_028234442.1:18668547-18671047 GCF_977035675.1 Penaeus japonicus
TATTATATATTATATATATATATATGTATATATATATGTATATATATATGATATATATATATGATATATATATATGATATATATATATATATATATATATATATATATATATATATATATATATATATATATATATATATATATACACACATACACACATACACACACACACACACACACACACACACACACACACACACACACACACACACACATACATAACTCCTCTCACTCCTAAACATCCCAAGAAAATGGAAGTTAGATTAAACACGCATTCGCAATTAACTTTCATAACTCCCAAGGCGGAATCAGACAGCTGGATTCACGTGGATTGTTCGCGCATTCCATTACGCGAACGCAGACACAGATCAATACAGACCGCGAAAGCTATGGGGGGCTACGAAGGTAAATATTATTTTTCTATTTCTCCTTCATTTGTGATCATCAAATTCGATATGTTTGTTATCCCTGTCTCGAATATAAACGATCTGATTAAATATGAATAATATGGCGCGTTCCCAGATATCTTTCAAAGAACACGCTAACAAAGGTCTATGAATAGATTATTTCCGCGAACCTCTTGGAAAATGGAATCAGTTTTATTTCTTGATATGTAAGGATCTTGATATAGAAAATTGTTAAGGAAGAAAAAAGGTCAGAGAAGAGAAGAATAAAAAGTAGAAGAAGAGGAAAGAAGAGAAGAAGAGGAAAGAAGAGAAGAAGAAGAAAGAAGAGAAGAAGAAAAAGAAGAAGAGGAAAGAAAAGATGAAGAAAAAGAAGAATAAGAGGAAAGTAGAGAAGAAGAAAAAGGAGAAGAAAGAAGATTGAAGAAGAAAAAGAGGAAGAAGATAGATGAAGAAAAAGAAGAAGAGGAAAAAAGAAGAAAAAGAAGAAGAGGAAAGAAGAGATGAAGAAAAAGAAGAAGAAGAGAAGAAGAAAAAGGAGAAGAAAGAAGAGAAGAAGAAAAAGAAGAAGAGGAAAGAAGAGAAGAAGAAAAAGAAGAAGAAGAGGAAAGAAGAGAAAAAAAGAAGAGGAAAGAAGAGATGAAGAAAAAGAGTAAGAAGAGGAAAGAAGTGAGGAAAAAGAAGAAGAAGAAGAAGAAGAGGAGGTAAAAGAAGAAAAAAATAGGAAAGAAGAGAAGTAGAAGAAGAAGAAGAAGAAAAAGAGGAAGAAAAGAAGATGAGAATAAAAAGAATAAAGAAGAGAGAAGGAAAATAAAAGAAAAGGAAAGAAGAGAAAGAAGAAGAAGAAAAAAAAAGAAGAAGAAAAAAAAAGAAAATGAAGAGGAAAGAAGAGAAGAAGAAAAAGAAAAAGAAAAGGAAAGAAGAGAAGAAGAAAAATAAAAAAGAGAAGGAAGAAGAGAAGAAGAAAAGAAGAAGAAGAAAGAAGAGAATAAATAGAGGGATTGGATAGTAAGTAAAGCAAAAATAACGACATTAAAAAACAAAAATCAAATGAAAATGAAAAACAATAGAGAAGAAAATTAAAAATGGAGCGAAAAAAGTTAAGAAAAAAAAAAGAAATAGAAATAGGAATAAAAATAAACAAAAAGAAAAAAATAGAAAAAAGTTATAAAAATCTATACTAAACATAGAAAAAAAAGTCAATTTCCACAAAACAAAGTGACCTAAAAAACAAAAACAACAGCAACAAAAAATACTTAAAAAAGCAGTGATAATGCAACGCGGCAATAATGATCAATTCAGACGAAAAAGGATATGCAATAAAAACGGAGAAGGAATATATAACAAAAACTGAGAAAAGAAAGAAAGAAAGAAAGAAAGAAAAATAAAAGTAGCGAAAAGAATACAAATCATAAAAAAGAAGGAAAATCAACAATAATCTTTTTGACATTTTAAAGAATACGCATCCCGTATTTTTTTAAATCTGGGAATGACAGGTAAATGCATTAAGCACAGATGGCTGTTATTGACAATTATTTTTTTTTCACAGGAAGAGTATCGCTTTGTTTTCATTAGTATCTTTTTTTTTTTTTTTTTTTTTTTTTTTTTGGGGGGGGGGGTGGAGTTAGCTTTTTAAATAGCGTCGTACACACACGCAGTAAAAGACCATCTCTGTTTCTGTCTCCGTTTCATTCTCTCTCTCTCTCTCTCTCTCTCTCTCTCTCTCTCTCTCTCTCTCTCTCTTCCTCTCTCTCTCACATATACACATACGTGTGTGCGTGACTCTTAATTAAAAAAATATCTTCCTTTCTTCCTATCTTTCTGATATTACTTCTCTCAACTATTTTTTTTTCTCTCATTCTCATTTCATTTCAATGTCCGTCCATTGCCCTTCATTCCTTTCTGATTCTTTTCGGTGATGCTTTTTATTTATTTTTTCTCGGATCTTACAGTTGCTTATAGTTTTTGAAATATTCTTGACATTTTGACACGTACATCACTCGCATCAATGAATTATATATATCGTGTCAATGAATAATATATATCTATATCTATATCTTCACTTTTTGGTTATCATCACCGATTGAATTATAAGA
>NW_028234442.1:18676047-18681047 GCF_977035675.1 Penaeus japonicus
CCGATTTTTTGCTGAAATAAACTCTTCATCAAGTGACACACCGATTGGTATAGTTTCTTATGTCATATCTATAGTGGAAACTTATATAAAATTCGCCTCAACGTTACTATCTATAAAGTAAGCTGACTCAGGTATTAAGCATCAGTTTTTTTTTCGTTTCATTTCGATAAACAACACTTTCCACATAAAACAAACAACAATAAATGGGAATGTTTTGTCCTCATATAAAAAAAAATCGAAAAATAAACATTAGTATATAGATTACGAAAAGATTTCCTAGAAGTAGAAGAAAATAAGAGCATGTAGGGGACCCATTTGTCCTGGGTATTGACAATAAACTGCACCCTGGGGTTCCCTTGAGCAAGGATAACACCCTACTAGCTCCCCGTGTCAGGGTTACGGTGAAACTGTCGGCAGCAGGGCAGTGGATATCTGGTGAAAACACTTTTGGTCCTACTGATTACTGGTTTCATCAGACATATGTCTGGCGAACTACAGTGCAACTGTTTCAAAGCGGCAGAGATAGTTCCTCCTAGTTAGTTGGAGATTGCGAGTTGAGAAGGAGCTTGAGGGATTCCACTCAACTTTACTTTTCTCCTGACAAACCTCTACACTAATGAAATGATTAAAGACAGAAATGATTCATACCACATCGCCCGTCGCGTGGGTTACCAAGGGGTGCGTTGTCCAGCGGGCGACCTGGCTGGCAATGTTAAGCACGTAACTGGAAGACAATGAACTCAAAGAAAACATTTTCAATTAAGAAACACATTAAAAATCGGAACGTGGAATGTAAGGAAAATGAAGGAAATGGGTAAATTGCATACTGTCTGTAACGAAATGGATAGATACGGCATTCAAATTCTAGGAATCAGTGAGACGAATTGGAATGGTAATGGGAGTTTCAAAATTGAAGAAAACAAGACAGTTCTGTTCTCTGGAAAAGAGGAAGGGAATTACAGTCATGGAGTTGCTATGATTCTCACGAAAGAAACTGCAAATGCCTTAATTGGTTACAGCCCAATAAATGATCGAGTCTTAAAAGCCAGAATACAAGCGAAACCTCATATCATTAGTATCATACAATGCTATGCACCAACAAGCCTTGCAAGCGATGAAGAAATGGAATTTTTTTAAAGCACTCTCCAAGAAACATTAGACTCAATCCCAAATAGAGATGCTAAAGTAATTATGGGAGATCTCAACGCAAAAGTGGGCAAAAACGATCTTAAGAATGATACCTGCGGAAAATTCGGCCTTGGAGAAATAAATGAAAGAGGTGAAGATTTTATTGAATTCTGTAGTACAAATAACCTAGTTATAGCCAACACATTGTTCCAACACCACCCAAGACACTTGTACACGTGGATCTCACCAGACAAAAGAACACGTAACCAAATAGACTATATTGTATTGAACCAGAAATGGAAAAGTTGTATAAAAAATGCCAGGACAAAACCCGGTGCTGACTGCAACAGTGACCACCAACTACTGACGATCGACTTTCAAATAAGACTCAAAAAGATGGAGCGTCCAACACCACCTCTAAAGCTTGATTACAAAACCCTTGACAACAATTACAGAATCGCAGTGGCAAACAAATTTGAATTACTCAATCAGTGTGACGATAGTAAAACTCCAAATGAGTTGTGGGAAGAAGGAAAGGAGATCCTGCTGAACACTGCTAAAGAGACCATCGCCAAAAAGAAAAAGACGAATTCCCCATGGATATCCGAGGAAACAATAAGTGAAATTGAAACAAGAAGACGCCTCAAATCAAAGGGTATCAATAATCCTGTTGAAGAAGTAATTTATAAGAACCAAAATGCAAAAATTCAAAGACTGTTGAGAAGAGATAAGGAAAAATATTTAAATGAACAGTGCGAGAGAATTGAAAATTGTTATATCAACAAGACAACCAAAGAACTCTATCAAGGAGTACGAAACATTACACGAAAATTTAAACCTAAAATAGACACTATCAAAACTGAAGATGGTCTGGTCTTATGTGATGGAAAAGAAGTCAAAGATAGATGGAAGCAATACTGTTCCAATCTATACAAAAAGAATGAAGACCTAACAATAACACCAACTAGACTCAATGACAGCGAAGATGAACCACCACCGCTACGTGACGAAGTTAGAAAAGCCATAAAAGAATTAAAGAATAACAAGAGCCCGGGAATAGACGATATAACAGCGGAACTAATCAAGAATGCTGGTGAAAGTGTTGAATACTTTTTCTACAAACTCTGTACGAAAGTTTGGAATGAAAGAAGATGGCCAGAAGACTGGGTAAAATCAGTCTTTGCTCCCATTCCTAAAAAAAGGTGACACACTCCAATGCAGCAACAACAGGACACTTGCATTAATATGTCACAGCAGCAAAATTTTGTTGAAAATTATTGCTGAAAGAATGAAGTTAAAGTTAAAAGAAGAAATTGCAGATGAACAAGCAGGCTTTCGCCCTGGAAAAGGTACCAGAAATCAGATCCTAAATTTGAAATTGATCATAGAGAAAAACAGAAGACATCAGAAAGACCTATACCTGTGCTTCATAGATTATTCGAAAGCCTTTGATACTGTTGATCACGATATCCTCTGGAAAAACATGAACGATATGAATTTTCCAACACACATCATCCAACTAATAAAAGCCATGTATGACCAACAACAAGCAACTGTAAGAACCACTTATGGACTAACAGAATGGTTTGAAGTCAACCAAGGAGTACGACAAGGTTGCATACTGTCGCCGCACCTTTTTAATATATATTCTGAAATAATTATGAGAAATGCTCTAGAAAACTTTGAAGGAACTATTGATGCCGGTGGATACAAAATATCCAATTTAAGATATGCCGACGATATAGTTTTAATTGCCAGTAGTATGAATAAATTACAACAACTGCTAGATAAAGTTAGGGAAGCAAGTGAAGAGGCTGGCTTATTTCTTAATGCCAAGAAAACCAAGACCATGAAGATTGAAAGACATCCAGCAATGAACGATGATGAACATGTCACAATCAATGGAGTGAATGTGGAAAATGTGAAAGAGTTCACTTATCTTGGAGCTATTTTCACTAACACATATGATGACATACCGGAAATAAAACGAAGAATTGCTATTGTCAAAAACGCCGCAGTCGCTCTCAATAACATCTGGAAAAACCGAAGCATAACCTTAAGGACAAAGCTGAGATTACTGAACTCATTAATTTTCCCAATTGCTTCATATGGTTCCGAGTGTTGGGTGCTGAAGAAGATAGACAAGAAAAAGATCAATAGTTTTGTACTGTGGTGTTATAGACGAGTACTGCGTATTAGCTGGACAGAAAAGAAAACAAACGATGAAGTGCTGAGAAAAGTAAATTGTAAAGACCGGCTGTTGGACATCTTGAACAGAAGGAAGCTAAAGTTTATTGGTCATGTAATGAGAAGTGAAAGTCTCGAGAAAAACTTTCTGACAGGAATGGTAATAGGAAAGAGAGGCAGAGGCAAACCGAAGACAAGGCTGAGCGACAACATCAAAGATATATGCGGGCTGACGTTGGTGCAAGTTGAAAGAAAAGCGCAAGATCGAATGGACTGGCAGAGAATGGTGGAGAGGTCCACGGCTGCTCAAACATGAGCCTACCGTTATTGATGATGAGGGGACCCATGATATATAAAACAAAAGCAAGTAAAACAGTACTTATGACATATATCTTCAAGATGTTTATGTTAAAACATTTTAAAAACGTGCAAAAAAAAGAAAGAAAGAAAAAAAAAGGAATTACCTAATACTAATTAGAAATTCTCAATAGTTTGTTTTTCTCGAAAAAAAATGTACACCACCTCAGCCACACTGATAAGGACCCCATTGTTGAAAATATAATCTTGCGTTCATTAAATATTGAGACAGTGGTGTGTTTATTGTTGTATTTTCATGATCTAATTATCAAGAAACTTTTTTTTTTTCATGAGAAAGATCAACAAATTGTATACCCCCCCTCCTTCCCATCTCTAAATTTGCTGACGTCATATGCAAACTATCCCTTGTTATTATTTATTCTACTTAAATGCACTCGAATTTAGTTCACATCAAGGAATGAGTTTATCAGCCAGTTTTTTCACCACTCAGTTTTTGCGTTAATATTCACAGACAAAAAATAACATTGTTACTATCAGAACAATTCTGATTCCTGGCAAAGATGACTTAATTATCCCCAAGACATTAGCCGCCCTTGTAGTCTGAAAACCTAGGCTCAGTGCATCGTCTGAACCCCCTCTTGCTATGCCACTGTGAAATATTTGGTAGAACCTCATGAACAATGGTAGAACCTCATGAACAATGGTAGAACCTTATGAACAATGGTAGAACCTTATGAACAATGGTAGAACCCCATGAACAATGGTAGAACCCCATGAACAATGGTAGAACCTCATGAACAATGGTAGAACCTCATGAACAATGGTAGAACCTCATGGACAATGGTAGAACCTCATGAACAATGGTAGAACCTCATGAACAATGGTAGAACCTCATGAACAATGGTAGTACCTCATGAACAATGGTAGAACCTCATGAACAATGGTAGAACCTCATGGACAATGGTAGAACCTCATGAACAATGGTAGAACCTCATGAACAATGGTAGAACCTCATGAACAATGGTAGAACCTCATGAACAATGGTAGAACCTTATGAACAATGGTAGAACCTCATGAACAATGGTAGAACCTAATGAACAATGGTAGAACCTCATGAACAATGGTAGAACCCCATGAACAATGGTAGTAGAACCTCATGAACAATGGTAGAACCTCATGAACAATGGTAGAACCTCATGAACAATAGTAGTAGAACCTCATGAACAATGGTAGTAGAACCTCATGAACAATGGTAGTAGAACCTCATGAACTTTTGATTATCTCGATCTCAAAAATCGAATATGGATTCAAAAGGAGATAGAAATCAAGCTAGCTGAGATTCGAGTGGGATCCTGAGGATGTTGAGT
>NW_028234442.1:18711047-18713547 GCF_977035675.1 Penaeus japonicus
ACCCTGTGTGTGTGTGTGTGTCTCTGTGTGTGTGTGTGTGTGTGTGTCTGTGTGTGTGTGTGTGTGTGTGTGTGTGTGTGTGTGTGTGTGTGTTTGTTTGTGTGTTTGTGTATGTCTGTGTGTGTGTGTCTGTGTGTGTGTTAGTGTGTGTGTGTGTGTTTTGTGTGTGTGTGTGTGTATGTGTTTGTGTCTGTGTGTGTGTGTGTGTCTGTCTGTGTTTATGTGTGTGTGTATGTGTGTGTTTGTGTATGTCTGTGTGTGTGTGTGTGTGTGTGTGTGTATGTGTGTGTGTGACGTCATTATCATATATATTTTTTTCTAGGCGAATGATCCGAGTGCATAGCCACTTATACTTATATGTGGATAATGACATGTGGGTGGCAGCTAAGGTGCGAATATGTTCTGAGGATCCAGTAAGGGCTTCTACAAGGAAAATGGATCTACTAAGATTTTCCTTTTCTTGGAAGCTGCGACGAATGTGTTTTCGTCCTGGATTATTATCATTATTATCATTATTTGTTACTGTTAAAATCATTGAAGTAATTAAAGTGAATGAAACTCCTTGAATAGAAAAATAGGATCATAGATGTTAATGTACAAAAAAATCGTGAAGACTCAAACTGTTTGTACGTCAGATCTCACCCTACCACTTCTCCCTTTCTCTCTCCTTTCCTACTTTCCCCCTCATCTCTCTTTCTCTCTCTCGCTCCCTCCCCCCCTCTCTCTCTCTCTCTTTCTCTCTCTCCCTTCCTCCCTCCCTCACTCTCTCTTTCGCTCTCGCCCCTCTCCCTCTCTCTCCCTCCCTCTTTCTCTCTCTCTCACTCGCTCTCTCTTTCTCTCTCTCTCTCTCTCTTTATCTCTCTCTCTCTCTCTCTCTCTCTCTCTCTCTCCTTCCCTCCCTCCCTCCCCCCTCTTTCTCTCGGTCAGGTTTCCCAAAACGTATATCTATCTATCAATCTATCTCTCTTTTTATCTATCTATCTATCTATATATTTTATCGTTATGATATCTTCAAAGTTTGAATCATCCTCTTGAGTTCATTAAACAGTACAATTATTATTTTTGTTCATCAGATGAATTTCACGTCAAAGATAAGGAACTGTAAAAGATAATGAAGGATTATACTGATAAAAAGATAAAAGAGAAGTTTAATGGAAATTTAAAAAATAGGAATTGAGTTTTTGGGAATAAAAAAAAGTTCACTTGATAATCAAAAGTATTGATGCAAAATATAGTATTGTGAGTAACCTGTTCCTGTGTTCGGCGAAATTATTGATTTATACCGATAATTTATAATTTATAACTCTCTCTCTCACATATTTTGAAAAAAAAAGAAAAAAAATCCATATTTGTTCGTGTAACGTAACTGAATGTTGTGTTACAGTCATTAACTTTTGCTTACAAAGTTGTTTGTTTATTTCATATTCTGAAAAATTATTGACAATATCTATTGATAATTAAAGCAATGAATCCGTAACCTTTTGATAAAGCAATTAATTTTTCCTTCGCAGATCATTATTGAATGTTCATGGTGTGTGCATTTACAGCGTTTTAGAATCATGAATGAAAGAATGTATTCATATTTTCATTATCATCTAGTTATCAAGTAAACAGACTACATGTAAATTCAGGAGAGAATTCAATGATAATACGATTGCAAATATAGATAGACATAATATTGGACAAATATTTGATGCGTAAATATGACCCAGCTCCATTAATTGAGGTTATCGTTTCGCCATATCATTGGATGTATTATGTATATATATATATATATATATATATATATATATATATATATATATTATATAAATTTTAAAAAATAATTATATTTTTTTTATGTATGTATTTTTTATATACATAGGTATGTATGTATTATATATATATATATATATATATATCTAGAATATATATATATATATACATGTATATATATATATAATAATAATATATATATCTATATAGATAGTAGATTATATATATATAGACAAATATATATACAGTACATACATACATATATATTATATATATATATATATATATATATATATATATGAATATATATATATACATGTAATTATATATACATACATAATAATAATATTTATATTTATAGATAATATATTTATATTTATAAATATTCATATATCAATACATATAAATAAATATAACTAATATATATATATATATATATATATATATATATATACATATATATATATATATATATATATATATAAATATATATATATATATATATATATATAATATAACATATACCCATTACATATATATATTGTGTATATATATTTATAAAATATTATTATATATATATATTATAATAATATATATATATATATACATATACATAGTTATATGTGTTTATATATATATATATATATATATATAATATATATATATCTATCTATATATATATTATATATACATATATGTTATGATATAATATATATACATATATTAAATATATAATCTAATACAT
>NW_028234442.1:18736047-18738547 GCF_977035675.1 Penaeus japonicus
TTCTTTTTCCCTCTCCCTCTCCCATTCTTCCTCTTTGTCTTTTTCTCTCTCCCTCTCTCCCCCTCTTTCCGTTCCCTGTTTCTCCTCGTCTTTCCCTTGCAACCAAAAAAAAAAAAAAAAAAAAGGGATTGCACGACCATCAGTGCATTGCTTGCAAGCATTGCAGGTCACTTAACCGAGCAGACGCCGCACCAAAGCCTTTGCCGAGGACGACTTTGGAAACGAGGACCGATTAAAGGTTCTCTCGAGGAGGTACAGGTGTATCCACTAGAGTGATTATACTGTTAACGGGAGATCTGTTGCTCGTTGCACGTTGGGAGAAGATGCGTGCATGACGTTGCCGCGCGTGCAACAACTATCGTGGATATACATGCAGCTTATTTGTGCATGCCTGATTATATGGAGAGTCAACAGCTGGCACGTTGCAGTCGTTAGCGTTAAGTGCAAGATGTATCAACGTCGTCAATTATTTCTCTTTGGGAAATGCCGAGGCTGTGATCTCCTTATGTATGTATGTATGTATGTATGTATGTATGTCAGAATATCTATCTAGTTGTGTGTGTGTGTGTGTGTGTGTGTGTGTGTGTGTAGAGGCCAATTATTTCTTTTGGAACTACCGAGGCTGTGTTCTCTTTATGTATGTATGCGCATTTATCTTTCTGTCTTTTTTTTCAATTCTGTCTCTCCCTTTCTCTCTCTCTCTCTCTATCACTCTCCTTCTCCCCCTCCCTAGTCTCCCTCCCTCCCTCCCTCTCTCTCTCTCTCTCTCTCTCTCTGTCTCACCCTCCCTCTAACCTCTCTCTTTAATTCTCTCTCCTCCTCGCTTTCCTCCCCCCCCGTCTCTCTCTCTCTCACCCTCCCTCTAACCTCTCTCTTAAATTCTCTCTCCTCCTCCCTCCCCCCCTCTCTCTCTCTCTCCCTCTCTCTCTCTCTCTCTCTCTCCCCCTCTCCCTCCCCCCCCCCCCACTCTCTCTCCTTCACCCTTCCTCCAACCTCTCTCTTTAATTCTCTCTCCTCCTCACTCCCCCCCCTCTCTCTCTCTCACCCTCTCTCTCTCTCTCTCTCTCTCTCACTCTATCTCACCCTCCCTCTAACCTCTCTCTTTAATTCTCTCTCCTCCTCGTTTTCCTCCCCTCTCTCTCTTTATCTCCTCTTCTCGGGATTCAAGTTGAAGTCATGTAATATTTTACAGGACAATTTATTTTGTAAAAAGTAAGGTCACTATTTACACTGGGAATCCTTTAGAAAATGTGTTTGATGGTAATGACTGTTGGCTATAAATTGGTATCGAGCCGAGAATTAATTAATTAAATTTAATCAATTGAATTGGGGCGTTTAACTTCCCTCGATAAAAGGGTTAAAATATTGTTGAAATATTTCCCTCTTTCACCATACATCACGTAAGTATAGATTTACATATATTAAAACTTTCCTTTTTATATGTTTTTTTCATTTTTTTCCCATCTCCATTATCTTTACTTGCTCTCTCTCTCTCTCTTTTCTTTTCCCTCGTTCTCTCTTTGACATTATAATTCTCATTATTATTACTCTATTTCCATCCTTATCTTTTATCAATTAAACACGCAAAGGTCAGGTCACGACGCAACACCAAATTATCTCAACGGCGACCTCTGGCAACTCAACGAAACAATGTGACGTCATCAATCGTACGATAACTTTCCCGCCTCCTTCGACGCCCTTGACGTCTTAATCACATCCTAAATCTCATTAGCTCAGAAAAAAATAAAAAAAATGTTTGATCATTTCACATTTCATTAACTGCATGATTTAGTAAGCGAGGCTGGGAATGAAACACAAGAAATGCGAGGCAGACATGAATGGAAAACGGATAGTTTTTTAATACGAACGCTGAAATACTTTTTTTTTCTTCTTCTCATAAAATAAGGACGATATTAGAGATGATGATGATGGTTATCATTATCATCATCATCATCATCGTCCTCGTCATCATCATCATCATCGTCTTCGTCATCATCATCATCATCGTCTTCGTCATCATCATCATCATCGTCTTCGTCATCATCATCATCATCATCATCAGCAGCAGCAGCAACATTATCATCATCTTATGATAATATTGTTGATAATGATAATAATTAATATGATAGTAATATTGATAATGATAACCACAACACGTTATTATTACTGATGATCGTAATGGTTATCAGAAACACAATGTTATATTGTAATAATGAGGATTATGATAATCACAAAAATACAGCAATGGGGGAAAACACGTAATCATGCAAGCCCTCAGTTTTAAAAGAATAATCTCATATCTTCAATTAATGAACCATATTCAATGCACGATGCAACACACACCCTTTATTCACTTCTATACTGTATTTCTTTTGTGAAAAACAATTGCAAATAGAGGCCCTTGCATAACACTGCTCTATGATCACTTGTTTTAATATCCTGTGTGTTAAGAGGATTAAAATTTGAGCTTGAAAGTAAATACTGCTTTATAAGTGTATCA
>NW_028234442.1:18756047-18758547 GCF_977035675.1 Penaeus japonicus
TGCTATCATTATCATTAGTGTTATTACTTTTAACACTATCATAATTATCCTTATTATCATTATCATCATTATCAATACCATTGTTATCATCATCATCATCACCATTATTAATATCATTACCATTATCATTACCGTAAAGATTTCCATTATTAGCTATACTATCGTTATTCTTATTATCATCATTACAATAATTGATATGGTTATTACTATTATGATAATCATTTTATTGTCACCATAGCTATTATAATCATTATTCTATCATCATCACAACATCCTCTTTATCATAATTGATATTATTTCCATGATGATGTTTAAAATCATTCTCTTGATTATTATGTACTTTATTATCCTCATTGTTATTTTTATTGTTGTTAATATCATTGCTATAAACATTATTACTATTATCATTATTATTACTATTGTCATTATCATAATCATAATTATCATTAACATCATTGTCTTTACTATCATTATTCTCATTATCATTACTATTTTTATCATGAATATCATTATCATTATCATTATCATCATCATTATCACTATGATTATTATCATTATCATTTTTTAATCAGTACTATCATTATCAACACATTATAATCACAATGATAATAATGATAATAATAATTATCATCATCATCATTATCACCATTATTAATATTCTCATTACCATTATTATCATCACCATTAGCATGATAATCATCATCACTATTATCTTTATCATTTTTATCATCGTTATCATGATCATCATCATTATCAATATCATTAAAATCATTATTTGTATCATTATCGGCATTATAATCATTATGAATTTTAAATTGAATATCAAAAGATTATCATTATCATTGTCATTATTACTACTTCTACTGCTATTAGTGATGTTACTATTTTTATAATCATCACTTATTGCTATCATCAACATTATTATTATCCCTATTATTATCATCATTGATATTTTTCTTATCAACATTATCATTATTATTATTGTCATTATTATCATTATTGATATTTTTCTTATCAACATTATTACTATTGTTATTGTCATTATTATAATTATCCTCATTATTATTATCATTATTACTATCATTATCATCACTATTATTGTCCTCTTAGTTGTCGGTATTGTTATGATAATTTAATTTGTGTCAATTCTTCTTCTTCTTATTATTATTATGAATGATCATTATTGTTATTGTTATTATCATTAACGTTATCGATATTGTTATCTTCATTATTATCATTGTCACCAACAGTATCATTATCGCTATCATCATTATCATTTCTATCAATATAATCATTGTTATCGATACTAATACAATTATCATTATCATCATGATAATGCGTTTATCAATATCCTTATCATTATTGTGATCATTATCATTGTTATCAACATCATTATTATCATTTATTTCTATCATTATTGTAATACTAAGATAATTATCATCCTCCTCTTCTTTACTATCATCACCACAGAATTGATATAACTATTATTTTTTTTTATCACACGCGTCATTGTTCCTTTTCATTTCATATATCGAGTTTAAAAAAAATCAACTTGAGAAAACAAAAGTAAAAAAAATGGATAAGAGACTGAAAAGAAAATTCTTCACTGAAATACAAAGGTAGAAGAATATCTGAAGGAATGCAAAAGTACAGAATAAGGTGCTTTTGAAAATACAAAAAGGCAGATACAACAATCATGCAAAAGTCTAGAATGGAAAGATATAAACTTAAAAAAAATATAAAGATAAATGCATATTTGGATAAATATGTAAAGGAATAAAACAAATAGATAAAAAGGATGCAAAAACAAAAAATAGATACAAGACAGTAATGGAAAATAGAACATGCAAAATGGAAAGGAAATTGATGGTAAATAGAATATAGACATATACAAAACGAAAGAAAAAGAAGAAAAAAAGAAAAAATAAAATATAAAAATAAAAAGGCACACAAAGAAAAGATACAAAAACACAAAATGCAATATATAAGAACCGAAAATACACGACAGCTCATAGCATAGAACGCGCATAGAAAGATAGAGATATATAGACAGATAGAAAGACAGATGGATAGAGAGATTGATAAATGGATGAATAGATAAATAGCTAAATAAATGAATAAATAAATGGATGGATGGAAAATTAAATAGAAAACAAGAGATAGATAGATAGATAGAGAGAAAGAGATAGACAGATAGATAAATATAAAAAGATAGATAGATGGAGAGATAAACACATCGCGAAAGAAAACATCACAATACAAGTAAAGGAAAGAAGCTTTTTTTCTCTCTCTCGCTTAGAGTTGCAAAATATTCACAACCGTTTGAAGTCAGTGTTCAAAGTCCTCATCAATCTTTGATTTCTCTCTCTCTTTCTCTGTCTGTCTGTTAGCCTCTCTCTCTCTCTCTTTCTTTGTCTGTCTTTCAGCCTCTCTCTCTCTCTCTCTCTCTCTCCCCCTTCCATTCAATTTCTCTTTCTCTCTCTCTCTTTCATTTCCTGGA
>NW_028234442.1:18778547-18781047 GCF_977035675.1 Penaeus japonicus
TCTCCGAAGAGAAGAGGAAAAAAAAGAAAAAAAAAGAAAAAAAAAGAAAGAAACAGACAAACTAAAAAGTCTTATGACACTGACTTTTACGATCGTATAAACGTTGATTGCTGTAATTTGCTTCGTAATTTTAATAAAATCTTTTTCATCGTCCATTAATGCATTTTGCTTAATTGCCAGATTACGAAAAGTTTGATTACAGCGCGGAAATTGCTGATTTTTTTAACAAGGATTTTACGAGAGAGGAAAAAATAAAGGGAAAGACGAAGGGAAAAGAGGAATGAAAGGCGAAGAATGAGAGAAAAGGTTCAAGGAACAGAGGATAAAAAGGTGAAGGATTGGAGAGACAAAAAGACGAAGGGAGTGGAGAGAAAATGGGAGAAAAGGTGGAGGACTATAAGCAAGAAGAAGGAATTGGGAAGATGTGGATAGTTGGAGAAAAACGAAGGATGGACATGGGGAAAAGAGGAAAAAAAAGGTAAAGGAAGAGAGAAAGGTCAAAAGAAAGGGGAATTAATGGAAGAGGGCAGCGATGAACAAGGAAGGGATGGAAAAAATAAAGAAAAAAAAGGTAAAGAATGAAACAAGGAAAGTAGAAAGAGGAAGAAAAAGAAAAAAAAAAAAGTGAGAAATGGGAAAAGAGAGAGGCGAAACAAATAGCAAAATAATGTAGACGAAAACAAAGTCGAAATAAAAAGAGATTTAGAGGAATGGAAAAGAACTCTCCCATAGATTAGTTTGTCTTTTGCAACACCAGTCCATTTAATTATTGTCAACAATAATAAAAAAAGTTGTCAAATGAAAGCGCGTTGTAATCTGCAGAGATGCGAGAGAGAATTCTGTTTGCTTCGTTGATCGTGCATGTGTTTCTGTAGTGAAAAAAAATATTTTTTCTCTACCTTTTTTATTCTATTTTTCCTTGTGTCCCTTCCCCCTCTCTCTCTATCTCTCTATCCTTCTCTTATTCCTTACAACCATCACTATTTCAGCCTCTCTCTCTCGCGCTCTCTCTCCCACTCACTCAATCACTCACTCACTCACCCATTTACTCTTCCACTCACTCTCTCACTCTCCCACTCACTCACTATCTCACTCACACTCACTCAATCACTCACTCACTCACTCAATGACTCCCTCACTCCCCCCCTCACTCACTCACTCACTCAATGACTCACTCTCTCTCTTCCATAGACCTCCCCCACAAGAGACAACCGCGACGCCCCCACACAGCATCCCTTCTCCACCTCCTCCTCCAACCCACCAAGAGGCTGGTCGTGCAAACACTGGCCAGCATGTTGACTCTGTCCTAAACCAACATGTAAAAGGGTAACGCTCGAGGGTAATAAACCACGAATTATGTAGACGTGTTGAAGGAATAATTGGGATATATAAACACAAGGAGACTAAGATCGTATGTCTTTGATTAACAAAGTCATAAAGACGAGCAGAATACGAGTACTTAACGGAACTGCTCGTTGGGGAAAAAAAAAGGCTATCGGTGGGATTACGATACTGATGCTCTACGTTCATTGTAAAATATTTAGGAATCTTTGATTAATTCGAAATGGGTGTGGATTAAGCCTACTGTCTTGAAGAGGGACGTAAGAATAAGTTTTTTTAACCAAATCTGTGTCAGAAGCGTTTTGTAAACATAACAACCGTCAGTGACTGCTAATTTTGTTTGGTTTATGGCTATGAAAACATAGCTATTATTTGTGTATTTATACGCTAAGGAAATGTGATGATAACCAGAGCTTATTTTCTGGTAGAAGTTAGATAGAGATGCATTGCTCTTAAGGTTATGAGTCCGAACCGTAGGAGGATTAGGTGCAACAGCATAGACTAGCAAAGGACTAGCATTGCAACATCCACAAAGTGAATTAAAAGGAACTAGCAGCTCTGTACCCGACAACCATTGATTACACAGCTGATTTCATATTATTATTAAATAGTATAGCACAATACAGTCCTTCTCCACAATATAATTAAGTCTTTCTATTGAAAATCCATGGACAAAGGGGTAAATACTGCATCCTTTGTATGCAAAACTGATTAATTCATTACTAGTTAATCAAATATTGATAGGCACGTAACCCTTCTCATGACGTCACAGATAGCTTGGAGGAGAAATATGTACACGATATTTGAATATGTTTTATGTTGTTTCTATGACGCGTTGGTCTTACGTTATGGCTATAGAAACTCGATATTAGAAAGATATTACAGATAAAAGGGTTCAATATTTTATTTCATCTTTTAATACTCTTCAATAACAGCATACATTTTTAGTGTTCTCTCTCTCTCTCTCTCTCTCTCTCTCT
The DNA here is from genome assembly GCF_977035675.1 of Penaeus japonicus. Classification (NCBI taxonomy): domain Eukaryota; kingdom Metazoa; phylum Arthropoda; class Malacostraca; order Decapoda; family Penaeidae; genus Penaeus; species Penaeus japonicus. The sequence continues at coordinate 18,780,869 of NW_028234442.1, forward strand.
CTCTCTCTCTCTCTCTCTCTCTCTCTCTCTCTCTCTCTCTCTCTCTCTCTCTCTCTCTCCATCTCTCTCTCTCTTTCTCGCTCTCTATCTCTCATTGCATATGTGTATGTGTATATGTGTGTGTGAATAGTCTGTGTTTCTGAGTTTGTGTGTATATGTTTATTTATTCAATCAGTGAT
>NW_028234442.1:18786047-18788547 GCF_977035675.1 Penaeus japonicus
TATATATATATATATATATACATACATGCATACATATATACATATATATATATATATATATATATATATATATTATATATGCATATATATATATATATATATATATATATATATATATATATATATATATATATATATATATATATATATATATACATACATACATACATATATACATATATATATATATATACATATATATATATATATATGTATATATATATATATATATATATATATATATATATATATATATATATATATATATATATATATTACTGATCTGTAATTATTAAGATCATTAACTATCTGTCTAAAGTCGAAAAAAGATTATGACTCTGAGACTCTCTCTCTCTCTCTCTCTTTTATCTGTCTATCTGTTTTTTTCTCTCTATCTCTCTCTCTTCACCTCTCTCTCTCTCTCTCTCCCCCCCCCCCACACCCCCCCCCCCCCCCCCCCCCCCGCTCTCCCAATCTCTCTTTTATTTTTGCCCATTAGAGTATAATGTTCAATTAAATGTTCTGATTAACCGATATGATATTCTGCTTTTACGATTTTATGGTGAATCCTATACATGAACTCCTCGTGTTATTGTATATCTAATATTTGATATTCTGTGTAATAATGACATTTGACATCCTCAGACTTATCATTTGTTAAGATCATCCTGGTGTATAGATATTAGCTTGTTAATACACTGTAAATATTGATCTTCGGTTGGTTTATGTTCACAAACAATAACGTCAACCGTCATGGTTACATTAACGTTGTCTAGCTCTGGAAACCTACTCAAGTGAGACATTATATCTATTATGGCCAAAGCTAGGTGTCATGCTAGACTTCTAGAATGTTCTTTGCAACCTAGATCTTGCTTTTTTTTCTGGTGGACAGGGGTTTTATAGTCTCCGAGTGTCTTCGGAATTTATTCTATATCATTAGAATATTATTATAGAGTCGTAATGTCCTATTTCTAGGTTTGTATTTTAATGTTTGTTTCGGCGCATTGGAATATATTTATTCATGATGAAGAAAATACAATTAACAGTTAACAGTTAACACTCATCGATGATAAACCGGCCGATGAATTATTGTAAACATTTGGGTATTTCTAATTTCTCTTTGATCAATGAATTGAATTATCATCATCATTACAATGCTTCTCTTTATACAAAACTAAAAGACTAAGAAATGTTCCATATTTCAGACAGCGTTTTCAAACTCGGCGGGTGGCTGGGTGTCCTGAGGTCGCTTGAGCAAGACTCGTGCAGGAATTCCCAACCCTTCGTCAGCCATTCATCCAAAACGAGTCTAAAACACGTTTGCAAAAGGGATACAGTTCTTTCCCTCATTTAACAACACCAACGATGCCCTATCAACATTCTTCGCATACAGCCTTAGAGAAAAATCCCTCGCAAACAATCTATCACTAAAAGGAATAATGTAGTTAGAAAAATAGAGCCATAAAAAAAGAAAGAAAAAAAGAAAGAGAGTATAAACGTTTGCGGGAAACTTATGCCAGAAGGACACACTTCTTTCCCTCATTTAACAATACCAACGATGCCCTATCAACATTCTTCGTAAACAGCCTTAGAGGAAAATCTCTCGTAAACAATCTATCACTAAAAGGAATAATGTAGCTCGAAAAATAGGGTCATAAAAGAAGAAAAAAGACAGAGAGTATAAACGTTTGCGGGAAACTTATGCAAGAAAGATGCACTTCTTTCCCTCATTTAACAATATCAACGATGCCCTATCAACATTCTTCATAAACAGCCTTAGAAAAAAATCTCTCGCAAACAATCTATCACTAAAAGGAATAATATAGCTCGAAAAATAGGGCCATAAAAGAAGAAAAAAGAAAGCGAGTCTAAACGTTTGCGGGAAACTCCCCGTTGCTTGGCAACAAGAATCCGAGCCCGGGTTCTGCGACGGCCGCGCGCTGGCCCGGTGGACGCGATATTATCCTTTTTGAATAATATCCTGTTGACAACGCTTGGCCTTCATTCCCTTGATATACCGTGATATACATCCGCTGATTAAAATTAATGTGGATATTCAAACCTGTTTTATCCTTTCATGATATTCTCTTTCAGATGGAACACGTCTTTACTGAATGTATAAATAAGGGATGGTCACAGGCGTCAAGATTTGTATTATGCTTCGATGTGAGATATATTCGTTTGGCTTTAATCTTGTTGGCGGACGCTATCCATTACGATTTTGTTTTAGCATTTGTATTATTACCATTTTTGGTATCGTTGTTATTCTTATTTTGGTTATCATTATGATGATGACTACTATTATTATAACTTTCATTGTTATCATGATTGTTATTATCATCATTTTTATTATCCTCGTTATTTAGTAATAATGATAATAATGATGATAATGATAATAATCATAATAATGATTATTAATATCATTATTATTATTATTATCATTACTATCAATATTATCATTATTTATCATTATTATCAAAATTCTTATTATTTTTATTGT
>NW_028234442.1:18826047-18828547 GCF_977035675.1 Penaeus japonicus
TAGGGAGAGGAAATATTGCATAGTTAAGACCGAAGTTGAGTTAGCATATGCGAGATTGGGAGGGAAGGAAAGTCGCGCGCCCACGTGTGTGGGTGCGTGGTATATATATCTAAATCTATATAGATATCTATAAACGTACATACATATATATATATATATATATATATATATATATATATATATATAATATACATCTATATATCTATATATGTATATATATATATCATATATATAGTATATATATATATATATACTATATATGTGTGTTGGTGTGTGTGTGTGTGTGTGTGTGTGTGTGTGTGTGTGTGTGTGTGTGTGTGTGTGTGTGTTGTGTGTGTATTTATACACACACACACACACATATACATATAACTGGGAGGAAGGGAGGTAGAACTGGAAGAAAGGGAGGTAGATTTGGAAGAAAGGGAGATAACAGGGAGGAAGGGAGGTAGAACTGAGAGGAAAGTGATTAGTAATTGAAAGAAGAGGAAGAAAGAAGAAGGGGATGGAGACCTTGAGAAAAGGGAATAGAAAGAGAGACCTGTATAAGGGAGGTGGGGGGGGGGGCGAATAGAGGAAAGGGAAAGAGTGTTTCTCTTGTTAAGATTCCAGGATGATAAACAGACCTTCATGATGATAAAAAGATAAAAAAAATAAAAAATAAAAAATAGGCCACCTCTTTTGTATAATGTTAAATTAATAATCCACAAGAATAGAAACAAAAATCCAAGATACTGACATAATTATCCTCACCACAAAGCATCCAAACAACTTCAAAATATACAGCCATTAGACCCATGCTCAGCCATTTCTTACCATCACATAATTTATATAAAACTTAGACCACCTTAGGTATATATAAGCACTCATTACTTCTGGTAAGAGTGTTGAAACCAGCATAAGATTGTCTCTAGCACTTTTGAGAGACTAGAACTTACATAACACGTGATGGTATCGAGAGAGTAAATAAACAGTCTTAGAAGCGTGGAGGCGCGAGAGGTCAGATCCCTATGGTCTACAGCTGGTGGACCGAGACCTCAGGTCAACTTGACATTTCCTGCTTAATTAGTCCAAGTTTTCCTTGGATTGTTCGATCTTCAAAGTCGCTGACAACTTGAAGAAGAGGAAGAAAAGTTATAAGTTTAGGAAGGGGGAGGAGAAACTTTAAAAAAAGGAAAGAGGGAACCTTAATTAGAAGGGGGAGATGATGTTCTTTGTCAGATGAACTAAAATCTTTTCTTAAGGCGTAATCTACAGTTGTCGGATACACAATTTAAGTTGCTCGCTTCTTGGAGATTTTTAACTCACTTCCCATATGCTAAAGTGTTAATCTTAACCACTTAACACATCTTTTGACCTTGCAAGATGATAAAGAAACCTTCGTGATAAAAAAAAACTAGTCCACCTCTCTTGTATGATATCAAATTAATAATCCATAAGTAAAGAAACAAAAATACAATATAGTGATAAAATTATCATAACCGACCAAACTACTTACGAACAATGGATCTTTAAAACATGCAGTTAGCAAACCCATGCTAAGTCATTTCTAACCACTACGGAATTTATATATATATATATATATATATATATATATATATATATATATATATATACCTTATATATATATATATATTCATAAATGTATATATATATATATATATATATATATATATATATATATATATATATATATATATATATATATACATATATACATACACATACACACACACACACACACACACACACACACACACCTTAGACCAACTAAGGTAATATATAAACCATACATAAGCTAACTTTAGACAACCTCAACACCTGAGGTTAAATGCGAGCGTAAACCATCCTGTTTTGTATTATGCCATTTCTAGGGTCATAACCCAGCATTGTATTTAACGGGATTACATAACTTGAGGTATGCTCCACCTCGAAGATTACCCCTTTCCATGTTGATTTAGGACAGAGTCAACATGCAGGTACGATCTCCCTCATAGGACGATGGGGGAGGAGGCGAGGGCGCGTGTTGTCCTCTGAGGAACTGCGTAGTTATGTGTTGTGATATATATTTATGAAGGGGTTAGAGGAAGAAAAGGAGGAGGAGGGGGAGGGGGGGGGGGTGCTGGATGTACGGAATAATAGAAGAGGGAGGAAGTTACGGAGAGAGACAGTCAGCTGGTCAGTCAGTCAGTTAGTTAGTCAGTTAGTCAATCAGATACGGAGGGAGGCAGGGAAAGAGAGAGAGAGAGAGAAAGAGACAGAGAGCGAGAAAAGAGAGAGAGAGAGAGAGAGAGAGAGAGAGAGAGAGAGAGAGAGAGAGGGAAAGAGAGAGAGAGAGAGGGAAAGAGAGATAGAGAGATAGAGAGATAGATAGATAGATAGATTAGTAGAGAGAGAGAGATAGAGAGAGAGAGAGAGAGAGAGAGAGAGAGAGAGAGAGAGAGAGAGAGAGAGAGAGAGAGAGAGAGAGAGAGAGAGAGAGAGAGAGAGAGAGAGAGAG
>NW_028234442.1:18836047-18841047 GCF_977035675.1 Penaeus japonicus
ACATCCATGCAGTACAGAGAGACGTATGTGTGTGTGTGTGTGTGTTTGGGTGTGAATAGGATTGGGGATGAGTAGATAGACAGGGGAGAAAGGGGGAGGAGGAGGAGGAATAGGAGGCAGTAGATTAAGGGGATGGGGAGGTGGAGGAGAAGGAAAAGGAAGAGGAGGAGGACGAGGCGGCGAAGTAAAGGAAATAGAAAGAAGAAGAGGAGACAGAGGCGGAAAAATGAACAGGAGGAGGAGGAAGAGAAGGAACCAGGAAAAAATAAAAAATAGCAGGGGAAGGGGAAGAAGAAGAAGAAATAGAAAGAAAAACCAAAAGCTAAAAATGGAGGCACAGGGAGAGGAGGAGGAGGGAGGGAGGTTTCAACCCGTGCTTGTAAATACCAAACATTGTAGAGCAATACTAACCCTTTAAACCCTCACACAACCACTTCAAAGTGTACTTCAGCAACTTGAAAGAGAACACAATATAACTAGCATACATCTACATATATTACCATTCATATAATAAGAAACCTATTGGAGGTTATTGGTAAGTGACATTTTCCAATGTTCTATCATATTTCCTTTTCGTTTCTGATTTTTCAAAACAGTATCTCGACATTCGGGTCAGGCTCAGTATCGCAAGCATAATAAAATTTTCCGCAAGCAAGCCTAATCTTGTTGCACACACTCAGTCTGGAGCGGCGGGGAAACAACAATGAACTGCTGTTATTTTCTTTCAACAAAACAACAAGTCAAACCGTATCTTGTTGATATATTTATAGTGAATGAAATGCATGAATACATAATGAATAGACTAAATTTAACTGAACGTTGCTACCATAAGATAAATAGGTACATAAAGTGTTCAGTATTTTTGACATATATGAAGTTGAATAAATTGATTATTGAATTTAACCAAGAGATTCAGTGAGTGCTAGATCGACCCGAGTTGGGAAGGCGAGAAAGACTGGGGAAGAAAGAGAGCGAGAGCGATGAGAGAAAATAAATGAGAAGAGAGAAAGAGAGAGAGAGATAGATAGATAGATAGATAGATAGAAAGAGAGAGAGAGAGAGGGGAGGGGGGGAGTGAGAGAGAGAGAGAGAAAAAAAAAAATCGAGAAAGATAGAGAGAGAGAAAGAGAGAGAAAGAGAGAGAGAGAGAAAGAGACAAAAAAAAAAAAAAAAAAAAAAAAAAAAAAAAAAAAAAAAAAAAGAAGACTGAAAAACAAAAACAGGCACAACAACAACAACAAACAAACAACAACACGACCACATTCCCCTTTCCCCCCGTTGAGAGGCAAATGGGATTCCTATCACCTGAGCCTTTCCCCGAACACTATGCCTCCTCCATTCCGTATCCCCGGAAGACATATATGCCTCCTTTCTCCGCCTCCTGATTTGCCTCCAGTGGCATAGGGACATCAATGACATCGGGACATCAGTGCCATTGGGACATCAGTGGCATCGGGATACCAGGCAATGTGATTTAATATTAATATTCCCGTGAAGAGGATTATGAAAGGGGGAATTTTTTTTTTTTTTTTTTTTTTTTTTTTTTTTTTTTTTTTTTTAGGTAATAGAGATGATGATAATGATAAAAGTGATGGTGATGATAATGAGAATGAGAATAATTATGATAAGGATGAGAATCGTTATGATGATGATGATTATGATAATAAATGATAATGATGATATTGATGATGATAGTAGTATTGGTAATAATAACAATGATGATGAAGACGATAATAATGATAATAATGATGACAATAATGATAATGATAATAATAATAATGATAAAAATAATAATGATAGTAATGATAATGATAGTAATAAAGATAATGATAGTAATAATCATAATGATAATATCAATAACAATAATAACGATGAAGATAATGGCAGAAATGATGATGATTATAAGGAGAATTATGTTAATGAGGATAAAGATAATGTTAATGATAACAATGATAACAATAATAACGAAAATGATAAGGGTAATTTTAATAATGGAAATTGATATGATAATGATAATGATAATAAGAATGATAAAATTTATAATAATAGTTTATAATAATAATGATAACAAAAATGATAATAGGGATAAGGATAATAACGATAATGAGGATGGTAAAATGATAAAGATGATAATAATGATAAAAGTTATGATAGTAATGACAATAAATGATGATAGTAATGATAATAATGATGATAGTAATGATGATAATGAAAACAGTAATGAAAATGATAATAATATTATGATCTGATAATGATAAGAATGATTATATTATGATCATAATAACGTTATGATAATTATAGCAAAACAACCCAGATCACTTAAAATAAACAATAACAAAAACAACGATGCAATATAACATTCAACAAGTACATTCAAGTCTTATCGAAAACATCAAACAAGATTTCTTTTAAAAGTTCACAGTAAGTTTCAAACCGACTTTATCCCATAAGTTCTTTTTTTTTTTCAATAACCTCCATGAAGATTAGAGTTGATAAACAACCCATTAGAAGCATAACTAACCCTCATTTTTTAAAAATAAAAACATCTAGAGAACAAGAAGAAGAAGAAGAAGAAGAAGAAGAAAATATAATAATAAAAATAAAAATAAAAGACTTTCTGCCCCTCGTGAGAATATGCTATCTTGTTTTAGGAATCCAGAACTCTTTGGTGGAAAGTGTAATAACACGCGCAGAATTCGTATAATTCCTATTTCGAAGAAGGATATAATATTCTCTTTTCTCGGAAATTCGGAAAAGGAATACTTTTGATGTTTTGATATATGTATACATATGTGTGTATATTTTTAGTTATCTATATCTATCTGTCTATCTAGCTATCTACATTCACACACGCACACATACATATATAAAGATGTGTGCGTGAGAGAAAGAGAGAGAGAAAGAGAAAGAGAGAGAGAGAGAGAAATAGAGAAAGAAAGGAAGAGAAAGAGAGGAAAGGGGTAAAAAAAAGAAAAAAAAAAGAGAGGGAAGATGGGAAGAGAGAACGAAAAATAAAAATAAAAAAGAAAAATCCCATAAAAAAAAAAAAAAAAAAAAAAAAAAAAAAAAAAAAATATATATATATATATATATATATATATATATATATATATATATATATATATATATATATATTGCCTCATTTCTATCCCTCCTTGAGAAGCAAATAGGATTCCCATCACTCGCGTCTATTTTCGAACACTAATCCTCCTCCTCCATTTCACAGCCTTTGCATCAACCAGCCCATCGTCCCATCGCTGATATCATAACAAGCAACAATATTCAACATTCGAGAAGAGAAATCCGTTGAGAGATCTTAAAGAATGTAACAATAAATCACAAAAATTGGTTATTTAAATCAATTAGGTAAATAAGTTAGGTATGTGAATGAGCTATTTTTGACATATAGAAAATTGAGTAAATTTGATGAGAAAATGAAATTAAAATCAAATTATTTATCAAATTATGTATTAGGTTGATTATGTAAATTTGTTAGTAAATAAGGTAGGTGGTTAGGTCAATAAGCTACTTAGGTAGATAAGGTAGGTAAATAAAGTAAATAAGGTTATTAAGCAAGTTAGGTAAGTAAGCTAGTTAGATAAATAAGCTAGTTAGGTAAATAAGGGAATTAGGTAATTAAGCAAGTTAGGTAGATAAGCTAGTTAGTTTGATAAGATAGTTAGGAATATAAGTTAATCAAATAAACTAGTTAGGTGAATAAGTTAGGTAAATAAGGTAGCTAGGTAAATAAGGTAACTAGGGAGATAAGCAATTTTGTAAATATACTAGTTAGGTAAATAAGTTAGGTAAATAATCTAGTAAGGTAGATGAGGTAATTAGGTAAATAAGCAATTTTGTAAATAAGCTAGTTAGGTAAATAATCAAGTAAGATAAATAAGCTAATTAGGTAATTAAGCCAGTTAGATAAATTAGGTACTTATTTGTATCAATTCATCCCCATGAAGTTAAATAAAGAACTCATAATAAGAATAAATAATTCCTGTTTTTTTTTTGTTTCATTTTGTTTCTGAGCTTGGCTACCGGCCTCGTGATAATATTTGTTATACAATAATCGCCAGAGGATAAATTAAAACGGACACGAGTACAGTACAACGAATATATTTTATTTCATATATATGTAAAAGGCCTCTGGAGACAGTTTTGTCACGCGTAAGACACACAAACATTACAATTTCAACAAATAAATTAAAACAATTATATATGAGTACAGAGATTAGTAGAGTACAATGTATAACCTTATCAACAATACAAGAATAGAAAAAATGAACATCAGCGACACTGAAACTGTATTTGAGGAAAAATATTATGATAATCACGCTAACATGAGTACAACGCAACTGATAAACACGATCGCCATAGTTCAGTTCAGTTCAGAGAGATTTGCGAAAACGTCCCTTCGCCCGGGCTATATGCACGAGGCGGCCCGGCCTCAGCCAGCTATAAGTGCTGACTCATCTGATCATCATCACTGAATGCTTACCGTGGCGGTTGGATTGCCTGAAGGCGCTCCAGTTGCCAGAGGGAAAGCAATAGGCATAGCCGCCTTACCAACCCGGCGGCTGTCGTCTCTGGGCCCTGCCTGAGCAAGCGAGTGTGCTCGCACTCCATCAGGTAGTTCTCTATCTTGGCGTCCGGCGCGCCACAATGGCTGCAGCGTCGCTCATCATGCCCAATGGTGGGTATGATTTGCCACGCACAAGGGTAACCTAATCTCAGTCCGTGACGATCGCCATAGAGTTTAGTAGTTAATGGAAGATCACAAACACAATCTCTCACTTACTCACTCACTTATTCATTCATCAATTCACTCACTTATTCATTCATCAATTCACTCACTTATTCACATTGATCAATTCACTCACTTATTCATTCATCAATTCATTCACTTATTCATTAATCATTTCACTCACTTATTCATTCATCAATTCACTCACTTATTCACATTGATCAATTCACTCACTTATTCATTCATCATTTGA
>NW_028234442.1:18851047-18853547 GCF_977035675.1 Penaeus japonicus
TTATAGGTTCTTGTTCAAATTGGAATATTCCAACACGATACGCACAATTCATACCATTACAAAGCATACTCACAATCAAGGCTACATTAGTAATCGAGATTTCCGTGTATCAAACGCTTTGGCATTACTTGTATAAGACTATTAAATCAGGGTATCTATTCTCGCGTTGTCCTGTTTCAAGATGGCGGCGCAAAGACAAGCTCTTCAGCTTACCCACGCCACACTGTTGACATAGCACATATAATTCCACAAACTTTGTAACTACTTTGACTGGTAGAGGTCAAGACAGGATGACCTCACGCAAATCCTTCTATCAAGAGACCAGTTCGACCTCTTCCATCACTTGGGACACACTCTCCTCTCTCTCTCGTCTGTCCTCCCGGGGTTGGGGGGGGCTGGCCTCCTGTCTCGTCAGCTCTCAGGACTCAGCTCAACCGTGACCCGTGTCATTTCCCTGTCACAAGTATGCCTTTCACGGGCTAAGCCTAGTGACCTCGGCTTTATCCCAGGGTGGGATAGGGCCGGCTGAAGGCTAAGTCCCTCGCTCGTCTTCACTGTTTTTTTTCCTATTAGGACATTCAACTGAATCCTTTATCTTGCCGTACAGTATCTCATCTTCACCGAAATAAAAGCCCATACACCTGATCACTAGTTTCCCTATTCCATCCAGTTATTTATAAGTTGCTCTGAAAACAAACCGAGCAGAGAAAACCCATCGAAACTTGTATGTACAGAACTAAAATACAATGCGTGTCTGCAGACCTCTTGGCATAGGGTAATTCCGTTCGTGTCAGAAAGTTAGCAATATAGAAGTTTGCGTGTTCTTTCTGATTAATGGGAGTGCCTTCAATTGACGTCAGTGTCATCATCATCAAGTATGACTAATTCATGCTTTCAATTACCTATAACATCTTTCTCCCTTTCTGTCACTCTCTCGTTTTTTTCTCTCTCTTTCTCTTCCTTCTTTTTTCAATCTCTTTCTATTTCTCTTCTTTCTTTTTTGTTCTCTCTCTCCCTCTCCTTCTCTCTTTCTTACTTCCTCCCTTCTCTCTCTCTTCCTTCCTCCCCCCCCCCCTCTCTTTCTCACTTTCTTGTTATCTCTCTCTCTCTCTCCCTCCTCTCTCTATATACATAGCTCTCTCTCACTTTCTCTTTCTCTCTCTTCCTCTCTCACTTATTCGCTATAGCCGTAAGTTTTATTCAACATATTACATCTAGATCTAATTATAGAAGTTTATCAGGGTCAACATTTTCCATGCATACCATACAGAAGAGATACATTCTCTGAATACGGTATCCTTTTTCTTTGGGTCCAACATTGAATTTCCATTTTTCTCTTTTATTCTTGTACTTTTACCCTTTAATCCATTGCTATGTGTAATAAAACGCCAAACTAAATGAATAAGAGATAAATGAGACCATATTAGACGGCTGACCAGGTTATTTTGAAGAAATTTCTTTCTGATATTTATTAGAATAAACGTTATCATAGCAAAGTTTGAATAGATAATTCATCATCATTTGTATCCTCTATATAATTTATAGAAAGTTTTTAGATTCTTAAGAACAACGAAACTGAATACTTAATGCTTCTTACCTCTACAATAAATATATTGTTAATATAATTCTTTAGCCACTATCGTTTAGGTCGATTTTGTTCTGTATTGAATTCTCTCTCTCTCTCTTTATCTATTTATCTGTCCTCTCCATCTCTCTCTTTGTCATAAGGATGACGATAATCATAGAAATAATAATAGATATAAAAAAAAATAAAATAACGATGGTGATAATGATGTTATGAGGATAATAATGATGATGATAATAGCAATAATGATCATGATAAGGATGAAGATTTTACTATTAATGTTACTGTTAATAATAATAATGATAAAATGATAGTAATGATGACAATGATGATATTGATAAAGATAATAATAATAATAGTTATAACGATAATGTAGTGTGATGTCCGTGTTAACCCAGGGGTCCCGTCCCAGTTCATCAAGTCAAAGTGTAAACGTTTTTGCCCTCCCTTGATGCTGGCCAGGGAAACAAGCGCTAAGGGCCTGGCTAACCCCTGTCAATTCAAAACCCCTGAAAGTGGTAGCGTGGGGGAGGGAGTTTGAATCAATTACATGGGTGTATTCCAGCATGACAATCTCTTTCTGATGTTCAGCCTAATAAACAATTCTAAAACTAATTGAAAACTACGGATATGAAACATTAAATACGAAAAAAAAAATGTACAGAAGGCACTTAAAATGATTAAAACTGCCGTATACTAAAGCTAGAGAAAAGATACTACAGAGTGGAGTATCCGGCAGAAGGCTTACCAATAAAAACAAAGGCTAGATCAGCAAGTCTAACGCCACTGCTGAAGGCTTAAGAATTAAAACTTGAAATCTAAATACGGCAGAAAAGAAAAACAAAAGCCTGGTGAACTAAAATGAAATAAAAACACCTAGACTTCCTACCACGAAGTATATAAAAGAAAAAAAAA
>NW_028234442.1:18868547-18871047 GCF_977035675.1 Penaeus japonicus
CTCTCCTTCTCTCTTTTGCTTAAGAAATTCTGTGCCTGAACATTTTCATAACGTCAGAATAAATTTATAGCCAATTTCATCTAACTTTATAAGACATTTATGAACACTGAAAAGAAAAAGGAAATTTAATATTAAACTCGTCTTATTTATCGTCTTAGCTACCCTCTTTTACAAATCCATCTCTTTATTACACACATATATGCATAATATATATCAATTCATCTATCCATCCATCGCTCTGTCATCAACTCAGCTATAATCCAAAATGATCTTTTTCATTCCTCCTTCGCGTGGCTTAACCATTCCTAAATGACACTACGATTCCGTTTGGTTCCCATTCACTGGTACCTGTAATTCCACTTCCAAACGGAGAAGAAAAGGAAGATAAACAGTAAGTATAAAGAGAAGTAATCACGCCAGCACCCCAAGGCAAAGAGATTAATTAGATTAATTAAGTCTACATACTAGAAGGGAGGTATTGCCACTCTGGGAGTAGTAGATGTAATGAGTTTTTAAAAAATACGCATTCATAATATTCTGTACCTTAGCAGTAGGTAAAAAATAATGACTTAAGTAGGAGTGATTTTTAAAGTGCAATAATACAAACAAAAAATCAACTGTGGTTTGATTCTTAGAATATCATACCTTGGAAGTAAAATTAATGTTTCTTTCATATATAGTCAAGCTCGATCCCTAAATCCCATTGATATATTTTTTCCTCAAATAAGACTGCATACCTTCTTCCGATCTGGCGTTACATAAAGTTCATAAATGTACAATGTTCTGGCACTGGAAAGCGAGAGCGAGAGAGAGAGAGAGAGAGAGAGAGAGAGAGAGAGAGGAGAGGGAGAGAGAGAGGAGAGGGAGAGAGAGAGGAGAGGGAGAGAGAGAGGAGAGAGAGGAGAGGGAGAGAGAGAGGGAGTCGGTGAGAGAGAGGAGAGGGAGAGAGAGGATAGGGAGAGAGAGAGGAGAGGGAGAGAGAGAGAGGAGAGGAGGGGAGAGAGGAGAGGGAGAGGAGAGGGAGAGGGAGAGGGAGAGGGAGAGGGAGAGGGAGAGGGAGAGGGAGAGGGAGAATGAGAAATAGATAGATGAACAGAGTGTAGAGTGAACAAGGCAGACTAAACCAGAGCCAAGAGAAAGTGAAACAGATAGGTCGAATATTTCAATATCTCCTCATTTGTATTTTCACCGTCACCATGGCAACTATCTTCTGAATGTTTGCAGACGTTTCGTTGCACATACACTCGCCTTTGCAGTCGTCTGCATGCAGCTATCAGGTTCTCTGGTAATGCAAACGCACCAACGTTTCGCGAATGAAACCTGGATTCACATGGGTCATGTGTGATTGCAATTGTATGAATTAATGTGCAATCTAACCGTCACGAAACTAAACATTTCATATGAGTCAAAAATTAATGCGCATTCACGTGGATTCCCTTGTATGCTTCTCATGTTGCAAGTCATGTTGCCAAGCATAACGGAGTAATCAAATCTTTGCAGATAATTATCAACACGGTTTAGCCAAACAATGTGAGAAAAAAAAACCTCCTTTCACTGGGAATCCATATTTCAGAGGGAATATTAACGTAAACTTTCGGCTTTTGGTATCCTGATAATAAAGAATATTTAATTGATTCAAATTAATCTCTTTAGCAAAGAAATTCCTATATCCTCAAATCCATACTTTCAGACAGCATGCAGTGAAGTTATAATCAGCATTACATAGAATTAGATAAAGAAAAAAAAAAAAAAATGTATGATCAAAATGACGGCAAAAATCACTTCGCGAACAGAGTGTTGATGTTGACCCAAGGACAGTCAACACGTTGGTCAGTGTTTGCACGCCCGAACTCTTGCAAGGTGGTCGAGGAGGTGGAAGAGTGTGTGTTCTCGGAAGACTCTCGTGTTTATTTCTTTCTGTTTCTTCTTTTTCTCTTTTGTTCTTTCTTCTCGAAGTTTATTATGAAGAAAGTTTTGTCGGTGGGGAGGCACTCGACTTTGGTCAAAATGCATGGGACATTCACGCGTGAGTAAGGTTTGGTAGAGTTTCTATACTGAAGATGTGGTGAATAAAGTTTGATAGAATTTCTATACTGAAGATGTGGTGAATAAAGTTTGATAGAATTTCAATACTGAAGATATGAACGATGTGTATCTTCCTCTCCGTTTCCTCAAATGAAAAATGATCTCAGAGGCTAAAATCGTGATCACTTTATAAATTTTAATCACCTCCTTTCATCGTTCGCTCTCTGCCCAATTCTTATTCATTAATTCATAGGACATACTTCCTTCGTGTTCTTGATTTAAAGAATATCTTTCTTCGATGTTTTAAACACTCTATACTTAAGAACATCGCACGAATATTGAATATGATATTCTTTCTTTTAACAGGGATGACTTTATCACATTGGCTTAGAAAGGATAGCAAAAAGCAAGGAGAAAACATTGAGGTACACAAAAGAGGGTGACTGAAAGAAACGAACAAATATGGAAGAAGAGG
>NW_028234442.1:18913547-18916047 GCF_977035675.1 Penaeus japonicus
AGAGGGAGAGGGAGAGGGAGAGGGGGGGGGAGAGGGATGGAATATGGAACGAGAGAGAGGGAGAGGGAGAGGAGAAGGAAAATTGAGGGAGAGAGAGAGGGAGAGGGAGGAAGAGGGGGAGAGGGAGAGGGAGAGGGAGAGGGAGAGGGAGAGGTAGAGGGAGAGGGTGAGGGAGGGGAGAGGGGAGGGAGAGGGAGAGGGAGATGGAGAGAGAGGGAGGGGGGACGGATTAAGGAGAGAGGCTACGACTTCTCTAAGGGAGAAAGTAGAGTGAAGAGGGGAGGGGAAGAGGAAGGGGATGAGAGAGGGAATGGAAAGAGGAGAAGGAAGGTGTGGAGGAGAAGGGAGGAGGATAAAGAGGAGAGGGGAGAGGGAAAGAGGGAGAGGGTTGTTGGAGGATTGAGAGGATGGGTGGAGAGTTGGTAAAGAGGAGGAGAGAAGAGGAGAGGGAGGGGTAGGGAGAGGGAGAGGGTAGAGGGAGAGGAGAGGGAGAGGGAGGGGAGAGGAGAGGAGAGGGAGTAAGGAGAGGGATGGTTAGGGAGAGGAGAGGAGAGGAGAGGGAAAGAGGGAGAGGGAGAGGAAGAGGGGAGAGAGGAAGGGGAGAGGGAGGGGAGGGGAGAGGAAAGAGAGGGAGAGTGGAAGTTAAGTGAGGGAGGGGGCTCGGAGAGGAGAGGGAGGAGAGGGGAGAGGGAGAGTGAGGAAGGGAAGATAGGGAAGAGGGAAGAGGGAGAGAGTGGAGAGGTGGAGGAATGGGGGGAGGGAGAGGGGAGAGGAGGGAGGAGAGAGGGAGAGGAGGGAGGAGGGAGGAGGGAGGGAGAGGGAAGAGGAGAGAGGAGAGGGAGAGAGTAGAGAGTAGGAGGGTGAGGAGGGGAGAGTAGAAGAAGAGTAGAGAGGGAGGGAGAGGAGAGGAGAGGTGAGAGATGAGAGAGGATAGGGAGAGAGGGTCGAGAGAGAGGAGGGGGAGAGGGATGTCGAGTGGCTAGGAGGGTAGGAGAGGTGAGGGAGAGGAGTAGAGGAGGGGGAGCGGAGGGTAGAGGGAGAAGGGAGAGGTTGAGCTCGCGAGGTAGGGAGAGGAGAGGGGAGAGGGAGAGAGGGAGAGGAGGGAGTGAATGGGAGAGGGAGAGGTATGAGAGGAGAGGGAAAGGGGAGAGAGAGGAGAGGGAGAAAGGGAGAGGTAGGAGGGAAGAGGGATGAGAGGAGGGAGGGGGAGGGAGAGGGAGAGGAGAGAGGGAGGAGGGAGGGGGAGAGGGCACAAAGAGAGGAACCGAAGAGGGGAGGAAGAAGATGAGAGTGTGCGGGAGGAGAAGGGAGAGGACGAGAGGCGTGGGGAAGAGGGAGAGGGAGAGGAGAGGGTAGAAGGAGAGCGACAAGAGGGAGATGGGAGAGGTAGAGAGGAGCATAGCCTGAAAGAGAGAGGTAGAGGCAAGGGAGAGAAGGAGTCGCGCGAAGAGGGAGAGGGAGATGGGAGGGAGAGGGAGAGGGAGAAGGAGAGGAAAGGAGAGAGAGGAGAAGGAGAGGGGAGCGCGAGAGGAAGGAGAGAGAAGAGGAGAAGAGGGAAAGAGAAGAGAGGGAGAAGTGAGAGGGAAAAGAGGAAGGGGAGAAGAGGAGTGAGAGGGAGGGGGAGCTCCGCGGAATGAAAGAAAGAAGAGGATAAGAGGGAGAGGAGAGAAAGAGGGGAGGAATATGGGACGACGTGAGGGAGAGGGAAGAGAGGAGAGGAAGGTGAGAGGGGATGGCCGAGGGAAGAGGGAAGGGTGTGAGGGAAAAAAGAGGGAGAGGGAGTAAGGAGAGTGGAGAGGGAAGAGGGAGAGGGAGAGGGAGCCGACGGATCAGGAGGGAGAGCAAGATGGGACGAAGAGGAAAAGAGGGGAAGAGAAAGGAGGTTGGCGAGAGGGAGAGAGGAGTGCTGAGGGAGAGAGAGGGGAGAGGGAAAGGGAGAGAGAGGGGAGAGGGAGGGAGAGGAAGGAGAGGGGAGAGGAGAGGAAGAGGGATAGGTAGAGGGAGAGAGAGGGAGAGGGAGGAGGGAGAGGGGCGAGGGGCGGAGGGGAGGGGAGGGGAGGAGGAGGAGGAGGGAGAGGGAGAGGGAGCGGGGGGAGGAGGAGAGAGAGGGAGAGGGAGAAGAGAGAGGGAGGGGAGAGGGAGAGGGAGAGGGAGAGGGAGAGGGAGGGGGGACCGCACGGGAGGGAAGCGGGAGGAGGGAGAGAGAGAGCGGAGAGGGAGGGGGAGAGGGAGAGGGAGAGGAGAGGGAGAGAAGAGGGAGAGAAGGGAGAGGAAGAGAGAGAGGGAGTGGAGAGGGAGAGGAGAGAGGAGAGGGAGAGGGAGAGGAACGCTCGGGAGAGGAGAGGGAGAAGAGGGAGGGGGAGGGGTAGAGGGAGGGAGAGGAGAGGGAGAGGGAGAGGAGAGAGGGAGAGGGAGAGGGTGGAAGGGGAGAGGAGGAGGGAGAGGGAGAGAGAGGAGGGAGAGGGAGAGGGAGAGGAGAGGGAGAGGGAGAGGGAGGGAA
>NW_028234442.1:18936047-18941047 GCF_977035675.1 Penaeus japonicus
TCATTTATTCACACAGACACACACACACTCACACTGTAGATTAAAACCCCTAACACTATTTACACGCTTGATCTCTCGGGTAGGCTGACCAAACACTAATTTGAAAGCAAGCTGTAGAAATGTCGCTATGTTTTGTGGAGCATCTTGTGAACATAACGTTATTTCTGTTCATGAACAATTTACCTATTGGAGAGAAAAGAAGTAAACAGCGTTGATGTGTATCTATTTATGAATAAAAAAATAAATAAATATAAAAAGTGAGACTAAATTTTTAATTTATACGGATATTATGTGAATGGAATTCTTTTTTTTTTTTTTTTTTTTTTTTTTTTTTTTTTTTTTTTTTTTTTTTTTTGTCTTCTCTCTCCTCCTCTTATTATTTGGTGATAATGCCGACGATAATAGTGATGATGATGATCAACAAAAAAGATAATTGCATATGACTCATAATTGACTCATTAGCAATCAGGAATGAGTTAGAGTACATCTGGAAAGTATACCATATAATTAAGCTGTACTCAGGGTAATTATATTCAGATGATACGATATTTAAACGCTTGTGTACTAAGTATATAGATTATGAAAGGGAGTCTCACTTCACGTATTTTATCTTTAATTTTTATTCATTTTTTTTAACAAAGACGTAATTATGTAACAAGTATTATAGCTATCTATCAATCGATAATCGTCATTACCTGTTAGTTAGTGTCATCATCTATCACCTATCCTAATTGTCTATCAGTTAACTTAATCATCTCTAAGTTATCGTAATTATCTCTCAATTATTATCGTCATCTATCAGTTACTGTTATCATCAAACACGCATCGTCGTCTGTAAATCAATCTATCTGTTAATTATCTTTATCTATCAGCAGTCTCAATTATCTATCGATTACCGGAATTACATAATATTTTCATTATCTATCGACTTCGTTTATCATCTATCGATTATCGAAAACATTTATGATGTATCGTAATTACCAATCGATTTTTATTATAATTCTCAATTATCATAATTATTCTCGATTATCGGCATTATCTATCATTAATAAAACAAAACTAGTTCTTATGATCATAATTATGACGATAGGGATGATGATAAGAATTTTGATGATGATGATGATGACGATGATTAATGACTGAGATGATATCATTATTGTAAAATTATCATTATACCTAAGATCACTATAATTATGACTATCATAATCATTACTACTATTTTCATTATAATGACATAATTACAATTATCACTGTTATTATCAGTGATACTATGTTCATTACCCCATTGTTATTATCATACTTTTGAGTATCATTTAAATCATCATATTAATCTCTATTATGCTTATCATTGTAATTATGCTTATCATTGTAACTATGCTTATCATTGTAACTATTATGCGTATCATTGTAATTATTACGCTTATCATTGTAACTATGCTTATCATTGTAACTATTATGCGTATCATTGTAATTATTACGCTTATCATTGTAACTATGCTTATCATTGTAACTATTATGGTTATCATTGTAACTATGCTTATCATTGTAACTATTATGCTTATCATTGTAACTATTATGCTTATCATTGTAACTATTGTGCTTATCATTGTAATTATTATGCGTATCATTGTAACTATTATGCTTATCATTGTAACTATTATGCTTATCATTGTAACTATCATGCTTATCATTATAACTATTACGCTTATCATTGTAACTATTATGTTTATCATTGTAACTATTACGCTTATCATTGTAACTATTATACTTATCATTGTAACTATTATGCTTATCATTATCATCGATTATATAATTATTATTGATGCAAGCCTACGTGGAAGTTAAAGTAAATGATGATGATGTAATGATAATGATCATTACTACGAGCTGCTACTACCCACCGTCTTTGCAATCATTGCCATCAGCATCATCATGATCCTTGTAATTATAATAATAATAATAATGCTAATGATATTTCTTATTCTCAACATTGTCATTATAGGGCGAAATTTTCCTTCATCATTATGCAGAAGAGAGGAAAAAAATAATTAACATGTAAGTACATATACAGCACAGCATCACATCATGTTCTGTAAGGCGATACAAGTGTTCATCTCTGCTACATCGTTGCAATTACATCATATCGTGCCAAAAAAATAAAAAATACACTTTGCAAAAACGTGTTGAATGAAGCAATCTTTTGGCATCATCATCCTACACAATGTGTAATTAAAGTGCATATCATACTTTTTTTCAACTTTTTTCTCTGGATATACCTGCGTCATGAAATAGTTCGCATATGAAATTGTGGTCTAGCTATGAAGAGTTAGAGTTTAACTTCACTCCATTCAGGGGGGAGGGGGGGGGGTAGGTGTAATACAACAGTTCATTCTCTTTGACCAAACAATAAAACTGAGGCTTTTCAATGAGTTACATTTCGTTCTCAGATTAAGAATTCAGACCACGAATATCATGTATGTGTGTGCGTGTGTGTGTGGAGACTTGATATTGTATAACTTGTCTTATGTAACTGCGTAACGTTAGCATAGTTGCAAAAATTAATGATGTCGTTGTCTGTTGCATCACAGTCGCGTTGAGACTGCAGTACCGCCTTTAGAAGGAATGCAATTTGCCATCTGCAACCGGAGACTGGTTTTGCAATCTTGGGTCTGCAGTCGTATTAAGACATTCTTCAGGATTGCCTTTAGATTTTGCGTCGAGGAGGAGGAGGAAAGTCTTACAGAAAGAAAAATAACGAAGTAGTGAATGCAAGAGGCAGTTCCTCAATAGAAATGAATGCTGAAAAAAATATACAAATAAAAATCTATTCCTCTTCAGAAGTAGAATTACCGAATAAAATAAATAAAAGTACTAAATTTATGTAAGTTGTTTGTTTACTCATATAGTACAAATTGACCGGCAATTAATCCTCAGTTCAGTTCAGCAAGATTTACGAAAACATGCACATAGTCGGCCGATATTGACACCTGACACTTACTACATATACAACAGTGAAAAAAAAAAAAAATGAAATAAAATAAAATGAAATAAAACCAATGAAGAGAGATTGATTCTCTGTTGCGACCGAAAAATCAGGAATCTCAGCTCGCTGATGGGAGCGGGAAACGAAAAGGATTCCAAAGTGAGAAAACCTGCACAATTAAGTATATTCTTTACCTACTTTTCCTTCAAGTAGAACACTGTGAGTTTATTATGAAATAACAGTTATTTCCATTTCTGCAACATCGAGCAAATGTCATTATCATAAGCTTTTACGATATAAAGCTTAAGATAAAACTGGAAGGTCACTAACTATAATTACAAATTATGAAATATCTGCTATCTGTATCTTCTTCATTAACCTTATACGTTTTTGAGTGTTAGCGTAAGTCTTGTAACTCATTTGTGTTAATTATATATATCTGCAGACCACTGAGAGTATTCTTCACTTTGCTGTTCATGCTTACTTAAAGCTTTTATCAAAATTTATAGTAACTTATCATGTTGACTTTTATGTTTATGTATCATCATTGTATTTTAACCTGTATATAGCATGATGTTGTAACCTGTAGATATCCTTAAAATTGTTAATTATTGGTTGATGATACACGTTCTTAAATATACCAACGTTTATGATTATTCTTACGGTAAATTCTTTTCATTCTATATATCATTTGTCTCTGATAGGCCTCACGGTTCACCAATATATATCACGTCTATTTGACCAAATCTAGACTCGCTATATAGAAATCAAAATTGAAGAGTGGAAAAGCACATAAACAAAATGAACAGGACGTTTATTACCTGTCAGGGTCCGAGCCCTACTGACTCGAGCAGACCTTTTTCACCTGACCGCCACTCCGTTTTTTTTGGCGGGAACACTTTGAACATCCTAGCAGGTGGTTTAACTACCGTTAGATATCGTAAGATTGCCTTGTTTGTAATATCGGGGTTTCAACAGTTCATTTAGCATTGCTATGCTTGTTAAGTAATTCCTAGCAGGTGGTTCAACTACCGTTTGAAATCGTAAGATTGCCTTGTTTGTAATATCGGGGTTCCAACAGTTCATTTAGCATTGCTATGATCGTTAAGTAATTCCAAAGCACCGGACTCTCTTTACGTATGTGAGGTCCAACTGAAAATTCATCATACTGCATACTTACATCATCACAAACCCCAGAATACCCATGACATAAATAGACCTTTTACATAAACAACTCCTTTATATAGCAAGTTCAAAACGGTAGAGGAGTTATTTTCACGTCACCCTGTTCTTGTGGTCAAATCCGGAATTATCTCTTAGCGTTGGTTGTCAAAAATAGTTTCCTCTTGTAAAAAAAGGCTTTGGAGACTTGAAGATGCCAAAAGCAATGGGCAAGTTCCAGCGGATAAGAAATTACAAATGCAAAACGTGTCAATTGCATAAAATAGAAATGAAGGATACTGTTAAATTGGATTATAAAGAATATGATATAAAGCTAACTTTTTTTTCATAAAACAGATAACTAAATTAAATGATAATCGCACGCGTGTGTGTGTGCGTGTGTATGTGTATGTGTCTGTGTGTGTGTGTGTGTGTGTACGTGCGTGTGTGTGTGTGTGTGACAGAGTGAGATAGAAAGAGAGAGAGAGAGAGAGAAACGGCACTGTTCATACCACAATTCATTTCATTCATTTCAAGCTGAGTGCCAAGAACTGGAGTTGTTTTACCGCATAATTTTACATAAGATATGCATTACGTCAGCGCCAACCTTAATAAAACGGAAGAAAGTGCGAGAGAGAGTATCATCTGCGTTAGTTTTTCACGGCTGTTCAAGAAGTCATGTTAAAGTAATGTTCTGGTTACGTATCATAAAGCTAAAATGTTAAGGTAGATAATATTTTTTTGTATTGCAAGGTCAATGCCAAATGAAATTGAATTCAATAAATCTTTATCATACTTAATTCGCAATACTGAAATGCCTTACTTACACACATGTTTATCCATCTATCTATTTATC
>NW_028234442.1:18943547-18956047 GCF_977035675.1 Penaeus japonicus
ATATGACTTGATATTCAATCCAGCAAAGTGTGCAATTATGATATTTGATCAAACAGATGATAAGGTGAAAGATGTAAAGATAATCATGTTTTGAAGAAATAGTGACAAAGTTTCAGATGGAAAAACACTTAGGCAAGAGTCTTCTAATAATATTATTGATATAGAATCTGTAAATAGGGACATTAAGATCAAAATATTTTTTTATGATAGATAATTTCCAATAGACGGTCCTTTGTAGAACATACAGGATATTAATGTTAAATATCAGAAGCGTGCATTTCCACTTATGGACATCATTAAAGAGAGATTTATTACCTTTCTTATGGCTGGCTTAAAAAAAAAAGAAGAAAGAAAAAAGAATTCACAAGAAGCTTTGATGTGAAATAGAAAGACAAATTGATTGGTAATAAAAGAGACATAGAAACAGATTTAATAGAAGCAAACCAAAATAACAGACTGACAGACTGACGTAATCAGGGAACTACTTAACATGGCGGAACAAAAAATGATGTAACTGCAGAAGAAACTCAGTGTGTTCGTCATTACTTGCGTATGATATAATAATGAAGTAATGACGTAATGTAATGAAGTAATGAAGTAATGAAGTAATTTATATATATATAAGTGATATGTAATAAGTAATTTATATATATAAATATATATATATATATATGTACATATATATATATATATATATATATATATATATATATATATATATATATATATATATGTATATATATATATATATATATATATATATATATATATATATATATATATATATATATATATATATATATATATAATGAAATTTATGTCCTTTGTAGGTAGATTATTTGTACATTCAATTTAATTGCCATCCTTGGTATCATCCTTATCATTATCATCATTATCATTAACATTATTTCCGTGAACATTAGTTATTTTATTGTTATCATTATCATTGTTATTCTAATTATTACTTATCATTATTAAAAATATTCTTATTTTATTAGGATTATTTTCAATATCATCAATACTGTCACTATTATCATTATCATTGCCATTATTACCATTATCATCATCATCACCATCATCATTATTATTGCTATAATCATTATTGCTGTTACCATCAATTCTATTACCCTTATCATTCTCAACATCATCATGCTTATTATTGCTATAATTATCATTATTACTATTAACACCTTTGTAATCATCATCATCAGCCAATGAAATTGCTCTACGCGACTAACTTTGCAATTATGCATGGAGATGAATCTGCAATTAAGAAGATCCTCAACCAATTGTCCTGATTCAAGAATAAGTATAATTTCAACGAATGGGATGAAGGAACATGTGTCAACGTGAAGGATGAGCTTGTTGCAAAGTGGCTTTTAACTCGTTTGTTCTTTCGATTCTGAGAGTCTGTGGATTGTGTGTGTGTGAGAGAAAGGAGGGGGGTGGGGAGGGAAGGAGAAAGAACGAGAGAGAGGGAGGGAGGGAGGGAGGGAGGGAGAGAGAGAGAGAGAGAGAGAGAGAGAGAGAGAGAGAGAGAGAGAGAGAGAGAGAGAGAGAGAGGGGATGGGGAGGAGGAGAGACAGAGAAACAGAGACAAAGAAAGTGAGAAAGAAAGAACGAAAGAGAAAGAGAGAGAGAGAGAGAGAGAGAGAGAGAGAGAGAGAGAGAGAGAGAGGGAGGGAGGGAGGGAGAGAAAGAGAGAGAGAGAGAGTGGGGGGGAGGAGAGACAGAGAAAGCAAGAGTGAAAGAGAGAACAAAATAGAGAGAGAGAGAGAAAGTGAAAATGAAATAGAAAGAGAGACAAAGAAATCCCACGAGCACCAAACAAATAAGTCAGCAACAGAAACACACCAATAAAATAACATATACTTTTGTAACATTGAAATAACCATTTTTATTCATATATTATGTCTGCTATAATTGTTATTATGTCCATCGAATATAATTCGCACATGCACGCTTTTGCTGTTGTATTCTATATAATACACTCATCAATATGCTCAGTATCTTTCATGTCATTCTAGTTGTTGCATATATATTCTACAACATACACATATATACATACATATGAGTACGCTCGTTGCTTCACCTATCTGTTTACCCATCTCTTACTGTCACTATTGTTTTGTCTTTCCCTTTGCAAGAGCTATGTATTGATGCAACACTTCCCTCATCACATCCCAAATGTCACATGTCCCCAGAAAACACCTTGATTCACACATCTCCTGAGACAAGTCACACCTTGTGGTAGAGAGTCTCCTCTCGGGGAGCAGAGGAGCAACACCTCAGCCCTCATTCCAACGTCCTACTGTTCAAGCTTAAGCAATAAACCAAGAAAGTTGTTCTTCAGGCCCTACTTCTTCACCGTCAAGTCGTTCTTCACCGTCAAGTCAAGTCGTTCTTCACCGTCACCGTCAAGCAGTTCGTTTCCTCTTAAGTAAGTCGTTCTCACGTCAGTTCAAGTCGAACTTACGTTAATTCGTTCTTAGTCACGTCAGTCGTTTTAGTAGTCAAGTCGTATTACAGTCAAGTCGTTCTTCACCGTCAAGTCAAGTCGTTCTTCACCGCCAAGTCAAGTCGTTCTTCACCGCCAAGTCAAGTCGTTCTTCACCGTCAAGTCAAGTCGTTCTTCACCGCCAAGTCAAGTCGTTCTTCACCGCCAAGTCAAGTCGTTCTTCACCGTCAAGTCGTTCTTCACCGCCAAGTCAAGTCGTTCTTCACCGCCAAGTCAAGTCGTTCTTCACCGTCAAGTCAAGTCGTTCTTCACCGCCAAGTCAAGTCGTTCTTCACCGCCAAGTCAAGTCGTTCTTCACCGTCAAGTCATTCTTCACCGTCAAGTCAAGTCGTTCTTCACCGCCAAGTCAAGTCGTTCTTCACCGCCAAGTCAAGTCGTTCTTCACCGTCAAGTCAAGTCGTTCTTCACCGCCAAGTCAAGTCGTTCTTCACCGTCAAGTCAAGTCGTTCTTCACCGTCAAGTCAAGTCGTTCTTCACCGCCAAGTCAAGTCGTTCTTCACCGTCAAGTCAAGTCGTTCTTCACCGTCAAGTCAAGTCGTTCTTCACCGTCAAGTCAAGTCGTTCTTCACCGTCAAGTCAAGTCGTTCTTCACCGTCAAGTCAAGTCGTTCTTCACCGTCAAGTCAAGTCGTTCTTCACCGTCAAGTCAAGTCGTTCTTCACCGTCAAGTCAAGTCGTTCTTCACCGTCAAGTCAAGTCGTTCTTCACCGTCAATTCATATAACAGTGACGCTGAAAATCACTGCCTTTTCTTCGCCTTGACTGATACTATTTTCATAATCTCGCTCAGTGAAAATCGATCAACTATCTCTGCAATGTGGCACTTATCTCCCTGTGGCGTCTTTCCGCGATCATATGACTCTTCAACTTGAGTGATGTGTTGATCACGATTTGTTTGTCATGTTTTCCTTCGATGTATAGTTTGTTTCTCCATTCTTTTGAATGTTTATTCATTTGTTTGTCTCTTTGTCTGTGTGTCTATCTTTCAATTAGTAAATCAATATTTGTGTGAGAGAGAGAATAAGATAAAGAGAGAGAGAGAAAGAGATAGATAGGAGAGATTTGAGAGAGGAGGAGAAGAGAGAGAGGAGAGAGAGTCATTAACATCACTAACATTATTAACATCAATAACATCAATAACATCAATAACATCAATAACATCAATAACATCAATAACATCAATAACATCAATAACATCAATAACATCAATAACATCAATAACATCAATAACATCAATAACATCAATAACATTACCAACATCAGTAACATCATTAACATCACTAACATTATTAACATCAATAACATCAATAACATCAATAACATCAATAACATCAATAACATCAATAACATCAATAACATCAATAACATTACCAACATCAGTAACATCATTAACATCACTAACATTATTAACATCAATAACATCAATAACATCAATAACATCAATAACATCAATAACATCAATAACATCAATAACATCAATAACATCAATAACATCAATAACATCAATAACATCAATAACATCAATAACATCAATAACATCCCAACAACAACATCAGTAACATCAGTAAAATCAATATCACCAACATCATTAACATCACTAACATTATTAACATCAATAACATTACCAACATCAGTAACATCATTAACAGCACTAACATTATTAACATCAATAACATTACCAACATCAGTAACATCATTAACATCACTAACATTATTAACATCAATAACATCAATAACATCAATAACATCAATAACATCAATAACATCAATAACATCAATAACATCAATAACATCAATAACATCAATAACATCAATAACATCAATAACATCAATAACATTACCAACATCAGTAACATCATTAACATCACTAACATTATTAACATCAATAACATTACCAACATCAGTAACATCATTAACATCACTAACATTATTAACATCAATAACATCAATAACATCAATAACATCAATAACATCAATAACATCAATAACATTACCAACATCAGTAACATCATTAACATCACTAACATTATTAACATCAATAACATCAATAACATCAATAACATCAATAACATCAATAACATCAATAACATCAATAACATCAATAACATCAATAACATCAATAACATCAATAACATCAATAACATCAATAACATCAATAACATCAATAACATCAATAACATCAATAACATCAATAACATCAATAACATCAATAACATTACCAACATCAGTAACATCATTAACATCACTAACATTATTAACATCAATAACATCAATAACATCAATAACATCAATAACATCAATAACATCAATAACATCAATAACATCAATAACATCAATAACATCAATAACATCAATAACATCAATAACATCAATAACATCAATAACATTACCAACATCAGTAACATCATTAACATCACTAACATTATTAACATCAATAACATCAATAACATCAATAACATTACCAACATCAGTAACATCATTAACATCACTAACATTATTAACATCAATAACATCAATAACATCAATAACATCAATAACATCAATAACATCAATAACATCAATAACATCAATAACATCAATAACATCAATAACATCAATAACATCAATAACATCAATAACATTACCAACATCAGTAACATCATTAACATCACTAACATTATTAACATCAATAACATTACCAACATCAGTAACATCATTAACATCACTAACATTATTAACATCAATAACATCAATAACATCAATAACATCAATAACATCAATAACATTACCAACATCAGTAACATCATTAACATCACTAACATTATTAACATCAATAACATCAATAACATCAATAACATCAATAACATCAATAACATCAATAACATCAATAACATCAATAACATCAATAACATCAATAACATCAATAACATCAATAACATCAATAACATCAATAACATCAATAACATCAATAACATCAATAACATCAATAACATTACCAACATCAGTAACATCATTAACATCACTAACATTATTAACATCAATAACATTACCAACATCAGTAACATCATTAACATCACTAACATTATTAACATCAATAACATTACCAACATCAGTAACATCAGTAAAATCAATATCACCAACATCATTAACATCACTAACATTATTAACATCAATAACATCAATAACATCAATAACATTACCAACATCAGTAACATCATTAACATCACTAACATTATTAACATCAATAACATCAATAACATTACCAACATCAGTAACATCATTAACATCACTAACATTATTAACATCAATAACATTACCAACATCAGTAACATCATTAACATCACTAACATTATTAACATCAATAACATCAATAACATCAATAACATCAATAACATCAATAACATCAATAACATCAATAACATCAATAACATCAATAACATTACCAACATCAGTAACATCATTAACATCACTAACATTATTAACATCAATAACATCAATAACATCAATAACATCAATAACATCAATAACATCAATAACATCAATAACATCAATAACATCAATAACATCAATAACATCAATAACATCAATAACATCAATAACATCAATAACATCAATAACATCAATAACATTACCAACATCAATAACATCAATAACATCAATAACATCAATAACATCAATAACATCAATAACATCAATAACATCAATAACATCAATAACATCAATAACATCAATAACATCAATAACATCAATAACATCAATAACATCAATAACATCAATAACATCAATAACATCAATAACATCAATAACATCAATAACATCAATAACATCAATAACATCAATAACATCAATAACATCAATAACATCAATAACATCAATAACATCAATAACATCAATAACATCAATAACATCAATAACATCAATAACATCAATAACATCAATAACATCAATAACATCAATAACATCAATAACATCAATAACATCAATAACATCAATAACATCAATAACATCAATAACATCAATAACATCAATAACATCAATAACATCAATAACATCAATAACATCAATAACATCAATAACATCAATAACATCAATAACATCAATAACATCAATAACATCAATAACATCAATAACATCAATAACATCAATAACATCAATAACATCAATAACATCAATAACATCAATAACATCAATAACATCAATAACATCAATAACATCAATAACATCAATAACATCAATAACATCAATAACATCAATAACATCAATAACATCAATAACATCAATAACATCAATAACATCAATAACATCAATAACATCAATAACATCAATAACATCAATAACATCAATAACATCAATAACATCAATAACATCAATAACATCAATAACATCAATAACATCCCAACAACAACATCAGTAACATCATTAACATCAATAACATCAATAACATCAATAACATCAATAACATCAATAACATCAATAACATCAATAACATCAATAACATCAATAACATCAATAACATCAATAACATCAATAACATCAATAACATCAATAACATCAATAACATCAATAACATCAATAACATCAATAACATCAATAACATCAATAACATCAATAACATCAATAACATCAATAACATCAATAACATCAATAACATCAATAACATCAATAACATCAATAACATCAATAACATCAATAACATCAATAACATCAATAACATCAATAACATCAATAACATCAATAACATCAATAACATCAATAACATCAATAACATCAATAACATCAATAACATCAATAACATCAATAACATCAATAACATCAATAACATCAATAACATCAATAACATCAATAACATCAATAACATCAATAACATCAATAACATCAATAACATCAATAACATCAATAACATCAATAACATCAATAACATCAATAACATCAATAACATCAATAACATCAATAACATCAATAACATCAATAACATCAATAACATCAATAACATCAATAACATTACCAACATCAGTAACATCATTAACATCACTAACATTATTAACATCAATAACATCAATAACATCAATAACATCAATAACATCAATAACATCAATAACATCAATAACATCAATAA
This sequence comes from Penaeus japonicus, assembly GCF_977035675.1. Classification (NCBI taxonomy): domain Eukaryota; kingdom Metazoa; phylum Arthropoda; class Malacostraca; order Decapoda; family Penaeidae; genus Penaeus; species Penaeus japonicus. Next base: position 18,951,159 of record NW_028234442.1, read on the forward strand.
CATCAATAACATCAATAACATCAATAACATCAATAACATCAATAACATCAATAACATCAATAACATCAATAACATCAATAACATCAATAACATCAATAACATCAATAACATCAATAACATCAATAACATCAATAACATCAATAACATCAATAACATCAATAACATCAATAACATCAATAACATCAATAACATCAATAACATCAATAACATCAATAACATCAATAACATCAATAACATCAATAACATCAATAACATCATTAACATCACTAACATTATTAACATCAATAACATCAATAACATCAATAACATCAATAACATCAATAACATCAATAACATCAATAACATCAATAACATCAATAACATCAATAACATCAATAACATCAATAACATCAATAACATCAATAACATCAATAACATCAATAACATCAATAACATCAATAACATCAATAACATCAATAACATCAATAACATCAATAACATCAATAACATCAATAACATCAATAACATCAATAACATCAATAACATCAATAACATCAATAACATCAATAACATCAATAACATCAATAACATCAATAACATCAATAACATCAATAACATCAATAACATCAATAACATCAATAACATCAATAACATCAATAACATCAATAACATCAATAACATCAATAACATCAATAACATCAATAACATCAATAACATCAATAACATCAATAACATCAATAACATCAATAACATCAATAACATCAATAACATCAATAACATCAATAACATCAATAACATCAATAACATCAATAACATCAATAACATCAATAACATCAATAACATCAATAACATCAATAACATCAATAACATCAATAACATCAATAACATCAATAACATCAATAACATCAATAACATCAATAACATCAATAACATCAATAACATCAATAACATCAATAACATCAATAACATCAATAACATCAATAACATCAATAACATCAATAACATCAATAACATCCCAACAACAACATCAGTAACATCATTAACATCAATAACATCAATAACATCAATAACATCAATAACATCAATAACATCAATAACATCAATAACATCAATAACATCAATAACATCAATAACATCAATAACATCAATAACATCAATAACATCAATAACATCAATAACATCAATAACATCAATAACATCAATAACATCAATAACATCAATAACATCAATAACATCAATAACATCAATAACATCAATAACATCAATAACATCAATAACATCAATAACATCAATAACATCAATAACATCAATAACATCAATAACATCAATAACATCAATAACATCAATAACATCAATAACATCAATAACATCAATAACATCAATAACATCAATAACATCAATAACATCAATAACATCAATAACATCAATAACATCAATAACATCAATAACATCAATAACATCAATAACATCAATAACATCAATAACATCAATAACATCAATAACATCAATAACATCAATAACATCAATAACATCAATAACATCAATAACATCAATAACATCAATAACATCAATAACATCAATAACATCAATAACATCAATAACATCAATAACATCAATAACATCAATAACATCAATAACATCAATAACATCAATAACATCAATAACATCAATAACATCAATAACATCAATAACATCAATAACATCAATAACATCAATAACATCAATAACATCAATAACATCAATAACATCAATAACATCAATAACATCAATAACATCAATAACATCAATAACATCAATAACATCAATAACATCAATAACATCAATAACATCAATAACATCAATAACATCAATAACATCAATAACATCAATAACATCAATAACATCAATAACATCAATAACATCAATAACATCAATAACATCAATAACATCAATAACATCAATAACATCAATAACATCAATAACATCAATAACATCAATAACATCAATAACATCAATAACATCAATAACATCAATAACATCAATAACATCAATAACATCAATAACATCAATAACATCAATAACATCAATAACATCAATAACATCAATAACATCAATAACATCAATAACATCAATAACATCAATAACATCAATAACATCAATAACATCAATAACATCAATAACATCAATAACATCAATAACATCAATAACATCAATAACATCAATAACATCAATAACATCAATAACATCAATAACATCAATAACATCAATAACATCAATAACATCAATAACATCAATAACATCAATAACATCAATAACATCAATAACATCAATAACATCAATAACATCAATAACATTACCAACATCAGTAACATCATTAACATCACTAACATTATTAACATCAATAACATCAATAACATCAATAACATCAATAACATCAATAACATCAATAACATCAATAACATCAATAACATCAATAACATCAATAACATCAATAACATCAATAACATCCCAACAACAACATCAGTAACATCATTAACATCAATAACATCAATAACATCAATAACATCAATAACATCAATAACATCAATAACATCAATAACATCAATAACATCAATAACATCAATAACATCAATAACATCAATAACATCAATAACATCAATAACATCAATAACATCAATAACATCAATAACATCAATAACATCAATAACATCAATAACATCAATAACATCAATAACATCAATAACATCAATAACATCAATAACATCAATAACATCAATAACATTACCAACATCAGTAACATCATTAACATCACTAACATTATTAACATCAATAACATCAATAACATCAATAACATCAATAACATCAATAACATCAATAACATCAATAACATCAATAACATCAATAACATCAATAACATCAATAACATCAATAACATCAATAACATCAATAACATCAATAACATCAATAACATCAATAACATCAATAACATCAATAACATCAATAACATCAATAACATCAATAACATCAATAACATCAATAACATCAATAACATCAATAACATCAATAACATCAATAACATCAATAACATCAATAACATCAATAACATCAATAACATCAATAACATCATTAACATCACTAACATTATTAACATCAATAACATCAATAACATCAATAACATCAATAACATCAATAACATCAATAACATCAATAACATCAATAACATCAATAACATCAATAACATCAATAACATCAATAACATCAATAACATCAATAACATCAATAACATCAATAACATCAATAACATCAATAACATCAATAACATCAATAACATCAATAACATCAATAACATCAATAACATCAATAACATCAATAACATCAATAACATCAATAACATCAATAACATCAATAACATCAATAACATCAATAACATCAATAACATCAATAACATCAATAACATCAATAACATCAATAACATCAATAACATCAATAACATCAATAACATCAATAACATCAATAACATCAATAACATCAATAACATCAATAACATCAATAACATCAATAACATCAATAACATCAATAACATCAATAACATCAATAACATCAATAACATCAATAACATCAATAACATCAATAACATCAATAACATCAATAACATCAATAACATCAATAACATCAATAACATCAATAACATCAATAACATCAATAACATCAATAACATCAATAACATCAATAACATCAATAACATCAATAACATCAATAACATCAATAACATCAATAACATCAATAACATCAATAACATCAATAACATCAATAACATCAATAACATCAATAACATCAATAACATCAATAACATCAATAACATCAATAACATCAATAACATCAATAACATCAATAACATCAATAACATCAATAACATCAATAACATCAATAACATCAATAACATCAATAACATCAATAACATCAATAACATCAATAACATCAATAACATCAATAACATCAATAACATCAATAACATCAATAACATCAATAACATCAATAACATCAATAACATCAATAACATCAATAACATCAATAACATCAATAACATCAATAACATTACCAACATCAGTAACATCATTAACATCACTAACATTATTAACATCAATAACATCAATAACATCAATAACATCAATAACATCAATAACATCAATAACATCAATAACATCAATAACATCAATAACATCAATAACATCAATAACATCAATAACATCAATAACATCAATAACATCAATAACATCAATAACATCAATAACATTACCAACATCAGTAACATCATTAACATCACTAACATTATTAACATCAATAACATTACCAACATCAGTAACATCATTAACATCACTAACATTATTAACATCAATAACATCAATAACATCAATAACATCAATAACATCAATAACATCAATAACATCAATAACATCAATAACATCAATAACATCAATAACATTACCAACATCAGTAACATCATTAACATCACTAACATTATTAACATCAATAACATCAATAACATCAATAACATCAATAACATCAATAACATCAATAACATCAATAACATCAATAACATCAATAACATCAATAACATCAATAACATCAATAACATCAATAACATCAATAACATCAATAACATCAATAACATCAATAACATCAATAACATCAATAACATCAATAACATCAATAACATCAATAACATCAATAACATCAATAACATCAATAACATCAATAACATCAATAACATCAATAACATCAATAACATCAATAACATCAATAACATCAATAACATCAATAACATCAATAACATCAATAACATCAATAACATCAATAACATCAATAACATCAATAACATCAATAACATCAATAACATCAATAACATCAATAACATCAATAACATCAATAAC
>NW_028234442.1:19006047-19008547 GCF_977035675.1 Penaeus japonicus
ATCAGTGTTTGCACGATGGAGTTCTTGCTAGACAGACAAGGCTCAAGATTGGTCATCCTCTTCCTTCCTCCTCCTCCTCCTCCTCCTCCTTTTTCTTCTTCTTCTTATTATTATTATCATTCCTCAGCCACGTTGGTCGAGTGGGTTAAGGCAACAGTAGTTTAAGTTGAGTTCTTAAGTTCGAATCCTCCTCTTCCTCCTCCTCCCCCTCCTCCACCTCCTCATCTTATTATTATTATCATTCTTCCTCCTCCTCTTCCTCTTTCCTCCTTTTCCTTCTTCCTCCTCCTTCTTTTCTTTCCTCCTCCTCCTTCTTCTTTTCTTTCCTCCTCCTCCTCCTTTTCCTTCCTACTCCTCCTCCTTATTATTATTATTAGTCTTGTTATTATTATCATTCCTCCTTCTCTTCCTCCTCCACCTCCTCCTCCTTATTATTAACATTCTTCCTCCTCCTCTCCCTCTTTCCTCCTTTTCCTTTTTCCTCCTCCTTCTTTTCTTTCCTCCTCCTCCTCCTCCTCTTCTTCTTTTGAAGCTTAAATGAAGAAAGTTTTGCTGGTGGAAAGAGGCCGGAGTTAAATCGAAATACCAAAGACTTCAGTTTTCCCGCCAAAAAAAAAAAAAAAAAAGGAATATTGATAACACTTCACAAGGATGCGAACAGGATATATTTTCCTCCGGGTTTCCAAAGGCAAAGCGAATCTAAGCGGCTAAACGTCATCACCTTTTGATCACTTCTTTTGAACCCTGGCCCTTCGCCTGCTCTTTTCTGCTTGACTGAACGTGTCATCTACTTGGCTGAGTGGTCGGATTATCTACCTGACTGGTCGTGTTGTCTACCTGACTGAATATGCTATCTACCTGACTGAACGTGTTATCTACCTGACTGAATATGCTATCTACCTGACTGAACGTGTTATCTACCTGACTGAGTGGTCGTGTTATCTACCTGACTGAACTTGCTATCTACCTGACTGAGTGGTCGTGTTATCTACCTGACTGAATATGCTATATACCTGACTGAACGTGTTATCTACCTGACTGAGTGGTCGTGTTATCTACCTGACTGAACGTGTTATCTACCTGACTGAACGTGTTATCTACCTGACTGAGTGGTCGTGTTACCTACCTGACTGAGTGGTCGTGTTATCTACCTGACTGAACTTGCTATCTACCTGACTGAGTGGTCGTGTTATCTACCTGACTGAGTGGTCGTATTATCTACCTGACTGAACTTGCTATCTACCTGACTGAGTGGTCGTGTTACCTATCTGACTGAGTGGTCGTGTTATCTACCTGACTGAACTTGCTATCTACCTGACTGAGTGGTCGTGTTATCTACCTGACTGAATATGCTATCTACCTGACTGAACGTGTTATCTACCTGACTGAGTGGTCGTGTTATCTACCTGACTGAACGTGTTATCTACCTGACTGAACGTGTTATCTACCTGACTGAGTGGTCGTGTTACCTACCTGACTGAGTGGTCGTGTTATCTACCTGACTGAACTTGCTATCTACCTGACTGAGTGGTCGTGTTATCTACCTGACTGAGTGGTCGTATTATCTACCTGACTGAACTTGCTATCTACCTGACTGAGTGGTCGTGTTATCTACCTGACTGAGTGGTCGTGTTATCTACCTGACTGAATATGCTATATACCTGACTGAACGTGTTATCTACCTGACTGAGTGGTCGTGTTATCTACCTGACTGAACTTGCTATCTACCTGACTGAGTGGTCGTGTTATCTACCTGACTGAGTGGTCGTGTTATCTACCTGACTGAATATGCTATATACCTGACTGAACGTGTTATCTACCTGACTGAGTGGTCGTATTATCTACCTGACTGAACTTGCTATCTACCTGACTGAGTGGTCGTGTTATCTACCTGACTGAGTGGTCGTGTTATCTACCTGACTGAATATGCTATATACCTGACTGAACGTGTTATCTACCTGACTGAGTGGTCGTGTTATCTACCTGACTGAACGTGTTATCTACCTGACTGAACGTGTTATCTACCTGACTGAGTGGTCGTGTTACCTACCTGACTGAGTGGTCGTATTATCTATCTGACTGAACTTGCTATCTACCTGACTGAGCGGTCGTGTTATCTACCTGACTGAACATGCTATCTACCTGACTGAACGTGTTACCTAGATGACTGAGCGGTCCAATCATCTACCTAATTAGTCGTATTATATACTTGACTAAATCTGCTATCTACCTGAATGGCTAAACGTGTTATTTACTCTACTGATTCGTATTATCTACTTAACTGATAGTGTGTCCTACCTGGCTGTTTGTCGTATCTACCTGAATAATTATCTAAATGTCTAAATATTTTATCTACCTGCACTGACGTGTTATCTACCTAACTGAATCGTGTTATCTATATTTCTTAACGAGTTGCATACCTGCTTTTTCATGTTATCTACCTGACCTGACCTGACCTAACCTGACTGGTCGTTGTATCTACTTGAATGGTCTTGCTACA
>NW_028234442.1:19021047-19023547 GCF_977035675.1 Penaeus japonicus
TCCACCGGGCCAGCGCGCGGCCGTCGCAGAACCCGGGCTCGGATTCTTGTTGCCAAGCAACGGGGAGTTTCCCGCAAACGTTTAGACTCTCTTTATTTTTTCTTTTTTATGGCCCTATTTTTCGAGCTACATTATTCCTTTTAGTGATAGATTGTTTGTGAGAGTTTTTTTCTGGCAGGGTGTATGCGAAGAATGTTGATAGGGAATCGTTGGTATTGCTAAATGAGGGAAAGAAGTGAAGCCTTCTTGCATACGTGTTTTAGACTCGTTTTGGATGAATGGCAGAGGAAGGGTTGGCAATTCCTGCACGAGTCTTGCTCAAGCGACCTCAGGACACCCAGCCACCCGCCGAGTTTGAAAACGCTGTCTGAAATATGGAACATTTCTTGGTCTTTTAGTTTTGCATAAAGAGAATCATTTTAATGAGGATGATAATTCAATTCATTGATCAAAGAGAAATTAGAAATACCCGAGTGTTTGCAATACGACACAGCTGATTTATCATCGATGAGTGTTAACTGTTAACTGTATTTTCTTCATTTATGAACACAAGTTTTGTAATGCGTCAAAACACACATTAAAATACAAACCTAGAAATAGGACATTACGATTCTATGACTTTCTAATGATACCGAATAAATTTCGAAGACACTCGGAATTAATAAATCCTCTTAAAAAAAGAAAAAAATGATAAATAAATGAATTAAAAATAAAAAGATGGAAAAAAATAAAGCAAGATCTTGGGCATAGAGCATCCTAGGTCTAGCTCCTCTAGTTCCCTAGATAATACACCTAGGTGATTATTCCTCACTTGAGTAGATATCCAGAGTCAGGCAACCCTAATGCGGCCATGACCTATGCTGCCTCACTATTTTTTTATTTTTTTTTCATGGAAATGATTAATATTTACTTCGCATTAACAAGCTAATATCAAGAGAGAGAGAGAGAGAGAGAGAGAGAGAGAGAGAGAGAGAGAGAGAGAGAGAGAGAGAGAGAGAGAGAGAGAGAGAGAGAGAGAGAGAGAGAGAGAAAGAAAGAGAAAGAGAGAGAGAAAGAGAGAGAGATAGATAGGGGGAGGGGGCAGACAACCAGAAAAAAAAAATAGAAAGATTGTTAGGCAGATAGAAGGTGTCAGAGAGAGAGAAAGAGAGAGAGAGAAAGAGAGAGAGATAAGGTGAGAGGTGATAAGCACACACCCACACACACACATACACACACAATGCTTCAGGTGACATTCATCGAAACCTGCATATCGTACATGGTCAACTTACTCATCTTAGCAAGGGTTATCCTACCCCTATAAACTACCTAAAAATCCCCTTTGTAATCCCCTATGTTAGGATAGTTTGTGTTTTCAGTAAATTTAGACTAGATCTATACTTAGCTTATCGATAAATCTTGTTTGGAGCCATGCTGTTTATATCAAATGAAACCATATATAAAATGATACCCTCTCTCCTTATTCTCTATTACATGGAAACCTATCAATAACCCATGCTCCAGGAAAAATGTAAAATACTAAGTTATGTCTATTTGCTAAGTTATGTCTCTTGTCGAAGGGTAATCCAGTCAAAACTTTCACCAGAGTCTAAATTCTCAAAATAATCTTATTATCATCACACGCATCATATAGACAGAATTAGCCACAGAAGAACCTAATTAGCTCTTGTTTCTCTTTACAGTTTTTTTTTTTTTTTTTTTTTTTTTTAGAATAATTAATCTGATTAATGAATTAAATGGAACTTCGTGGTCTGGTCTAATTGGTACTGATACCATATACGAACACGTTTTGTTCCTGTATAAAGAATATTCTTAAGTATAGCATTTTAATATTTCATATCGTGAAGCTTCAGTTTAGCTTAGTTTAATTAATTCTTTTTGATCTATTTAAAAAATGACGTTGATGGTGATGAGGAGGTGATAAAGAAAGAGGAGGAGGAGGAGGGGGAGGGGGAGGAGGAGGAGGAGGAGGAAGAGGGGGAGGAGGAGGAGGAGGAAAAGGAGGAGGAGGAAGGGAAGGAGGAAGAGAAGGAGGAGGAGGAAAAGGAGGAGGAGGAGAAGGAGGAAGAGGAAAAGGAGGATGAGAAGGAGGAGGAAGAGGAAAAGGAGAAGAAAGAGTAGGGGGAAGAGAATGATTGTTGTTATTGTTACTATTACTATCATCATCATCATTACCATCAGCAGCAGCAACATCAAAATTACCATCATCACTAACATCGTCATCACCATCACCATCATCATCATTATCACCATCATCATCGTCATCATTATCACCATCACTATCATCATCATCATCATCATCATTATCATCACTCACGATTGCCATCTTAACTATAAAATAGAAATACAAAGAGAAAAAAAAAGAAAAAAGAAAAACAAATGGAATCAAGATGCAAATTAAAAGAAAGTAGAATAACATATAACAAAAATAAAAGTGAGGAGAAGGAAATACGAAAAAAGAAGATAGAGAGAAAAAAGAAAATGAAAAAAATATGTATAT
>NW_028234442.1:19031047-19033547 GCF_977035675.1 Penaeus japonicus
ATAATAATAATAATAATAATAATAATAATAATAATAATAATAATAATAATAATAATAATAATAATAATAATAATAATAATAATAATAATAATAATAATAATAATAATAATAATAATAATAATAATAATAATAATAATAATAATAATAATAATAATAATAATAATAATAATAATAATAATAATAATAATAATAATAATAATAATAATAATAATAATAATAATAATAATAATAATAATAATAATAATAATAATAATAATAATAATAATAATAATAATAATAATAATAATAATAATAATAATAATAATAATAATAATAATAATAATAATAATAATAATAATAATAATAATAATAATAATAATAATAATAATAATAATAATAATAATAATAATAATAATAATAATAATAATAATAATAATAATAATAATAATAATAATAATAATAATAATAATAATAATAATAATAATAATAATAATAATAATAATAATAATAATAATAATAATAATAATAATAATAATAATAATAATAATAATAATAATAATAATAATAATAATAATAATAATAATAATAATAATAATAATAATAATAATAATAATAATAATAATAATAATAATAATAATAATAATAATAATAATAATAATAATAATAATAATAATAATAATAATAATAATAATAATAATAATAATAATAATAATAATAATAATAATAATAATAATAATAATAATAATAATAATAATAATAATAATAATAATAATAATAATAATAATAATAATAATAATAATAATAATAATAATAATAATAATAATAATAATAATAATAATAATAATAATAATAATAATAATAATAATAATAATAATAATAATAATAATAATAATAATAATAATAATAATAATAATAATAATAATAATAATAATAATAATAATAATAATAATAATAATAATAATAATAATAATCATAATAATAATAATAATAATAATAATAATAATAATAATAATAATAATAATAATAATAATAATAATAATAATAATAATAATAATAATAATAATAATAATAATAATAATAATAATAATAATAATAATAATAATAATAATAATAATAATAATGATAGTAATAATAATGATAACAATAAAGATCAAAATAAAGATAGTGATTATAAGGATAACAATGATAATAATATCAAAGATAATGATAATGATGATAGTAACAATAATAACAATAGTAATGATATTAATAGTAATATTGATAATGATAATAATAGCATCGATAGTAATGATAATAATAATAATGGTGATCATAATTATGATAATAATGATGATGAAGATCATAATAACAATAATGATAACAATAACAATGATGATCATATAGTCATCAAAATCAGAGTAATAATCATAATAATGATAATAATAACAGTAATAATAATAATAATAATAATAGTAATAATAACGTCATCATCAAATTAATTACATTCCATTTGCAGAAATGGCTTTGTATTTGATGAATAGCTAAATAAAAATAATCATGAAATGATAAAAGCGGTTTGAATATCCACATTAATTTTAATCAGTGGATGTATATCACAGTATATCAAGGGAATAAAGGCCAAGCGTTGTCAACAGGATATTATTCCAAAAGGATAATATCGCGTCCACCGGGCCAGCGCGCGGCCGTCGCGGAACCCCGGGCTCGGATTCTTGTTGCTAAGCAACGGGGAGTTTCCCGCAAACGTTTAGACTCGCTTTCTTTTTTCTTTTTTTTTATGGCCCTATTTTTAGAGCTACATTATTCCTTTTAGTGGTTGATTGTTTGCGAGAGGTTTTTCTGGCAGGGTGTATGCGAAGAAAGTTTGATAGGGCATCGTTGATATTGTTAAATGAGGGAAAGAAGTGTTTCCTTCTTGCTTAAGTTTCCCGCAAACGTTTAGACTCGCTTTCTTTTTTCTTCTTTTATGGCCCTATTTTTCGAGCTACATTATTCCTTTTAGTGATAGATTGTTTGCGAGAGATTTTCCTCTAAGGTTTTATGCGAAGAATGTTGATAGGGCATTGTTGGTATTGTTAAATGAGGGAAAGAAGTGTAGCCTTCTTGCATACGTGTTTTAGACTCGTTTTGGATGACTGGCAGAGGAAGGGTTGAGAATTCCTGCACGAGTCTTGCTCAAGCGACCTCAGGACACCCAGCCACCCCCCGGGTTTTAAAACGCTGTCTGAAATATGGAACATTTCTTAGTCTTTTTGTTTTGCATAAAGAGAAACATTGTAATGATGATGATAATTCAATTCATTGATGAAAGAGAAATTAGAAAAACCCGAATGTATGCAATAATTCATCGGCCGGTTTGTCATCGATGAGTGTTAACTGTTAACTGTATTTTCTTCATTTATGAACACAAGTTTTGTAATGCGTCAAAACAAACATTAAAATACAAACCTAGGAATAGGACATTGCAATTCCATGACTTTCTAATGATACCGAATAAATTTCGAAGACACTCGGAAACAATAAA
>NW_028234442.1:19093170-19095670 GCF_977035675.1 Penaeus japonicus
ATATATATATATATATATATATATATATATATATATATATACACATATGCATATATATACATATATATTATATATATATATATATATATATATATATATATATATATATATATATACATAAATACATTTATTTTTGAATGCATCTCTTGCATTTTTTAGATGTTCAGTCTCATTTATACCTTTCTTCTACATTTGTCGCTATGAACTTTGTTTATATATATTATATATATATATATATATATATATATATATATAAATATAGTACATACACAACAACACACACACACACAGACCCGCACATACATACATATATATGCATATATATAGGGGTAATAGTGTATTCATATAGACATATATATATATATATATAGTAAGATATATAAAATATGATGATTAGAGAAAGAAGTATATATATATATAGATAAAATATATAGTTTTATATAGTAAACATCTCTAATTCATATATATAAATTATGTGTGTGTGGTGTGTGATGTGTTGTGTGTGTGTGAGTGTGAGAGTGTGTATGTATGTATAAAATATATATATATATATACTATAATAAGAATGCGAGTAAAAGTATAAAAGAAAATATACCAATATAAAAGTACTATATAGTATAGTATAAGAATATATATACTATATAATATATATAATAATGTATATATATATAACAGACTAAATATATATAAAAATCTAAATATAAACAAATGACATAGCGACCAAATGTAGAAGAAAGGTATAAATGATCGACTGAACATCTAAAAACATGCAAACACGTCATCACAACAGCGACACACACACACACACACATCACACACACACACTACACACACACACATAACACATACACACACACATATACAATATATATATACTATATAATAATATACTATATACATATACTATATATATAATGTATATATATATATATATATATCTATTATCGTATATGTATGATATATATATATTTTTTTTTTTTATTTTATATATATACTACTATATAATTTTGATATAATATATAAAATATATATTCTTATGTTGTGCTGTGTGGTTTGTGTGTGCCGTGTGTGTGTGTGTGTGTCGTGTGTGTGTGTAGTGTGTGTGTGTGTGTGTGTTCTGTGTATGGTGTGTGCTGTGTGCGTGTGTATATATATATATATATATATATATATATATATATATATATATATACTATTCTAATATATATATAATAATATAATATATAGATGTGATAATATATATTACTTACGACTTTTGTTTAAAATAATATATATATATATAACTATATATACTATGTATACTACTATATATATATATACTATATATACTATATATATATATAAATAACTATATATGATATATAATATTATATATTTATATATATATTATTTCATGATCAAATTGATAATGAAAATAAATTGAAAATGAAAATGATTATAATTCTGATAATGATGATCATGATGATAATGGTAATAATCATAATGATAATGATTAAAACAATGATAGCAATAATGATAATGATGATGATAGCAAAGACACTTTTATTAAAAATAGTCACAAAAATGGTAATCGTGATTATCATATTGATAATGATAACTGCAATAATGATAATGAGGATTGCAATAATAGCTGAATTAATGAAAGGGATAAAAACGAAATGGCAACAATAATGATAATGATGATTGAATATTTTCATTATTACCTATGCTTTTGATGATGTTGATGAGTATGATGGTGACCATGATGATAGTGATGATGATGATTATGATGACGCTAATGACGATGATGATGATAATCATGATAATGATAATGATAAGAATGATAATAATAGTAATGATAAAAATCATAGTGATAATGATAAAAATGATTATAATGATACTAATACTAATAGTGATATTAATATAATTATAGTAATAATAATGATATGCATGATAATGATCGTAAGTATAATCATAATAATTGTGGCAATGATAATAATGATAATAGTAATAATAATAGTAATAATAACAGTGACAATAGAATAATGATACCAATGCATTATGACAATATTAACAACAGTTATAACAATAATGATAACAACAATATGATGATGATGATAATAACGATAACAATGATAAAACAAACAAACACGGGTAACTACAACAGGAAATATATGCATAGGTATGATTGCAAGACTAACAGTGAGTTCTGCAATTTTGTGAAAGAGTAATTTTCTTCAACTTTATTTCGAACTATAAAGAACAATCATCTGCCCTTCTCTCGTCGCTCGCGCCGGTGGAGTCGACGAGCTTTGGGGACGGGGGGGAGGGGGGGACTCGAAGGAGCAGGAGATGGTGCGGGGTAAAAGGGGGGATTTGGATTAAGGGAGAGTTGGTCAGCAACGGGAGGGGCATCGACGGCCCGTGTTAGATATCATTGCCCTCTGGATAAAGGATATAGATAAATACTTATAGTGAACTGTATCTCCTCTTCTCTGAAATATAATTGTGATGTAGGGGT
>NW_028234442.1:19140840-19143340 GCF_977035675.1 Penaeus japonicus
TATATATATATATATATATATATATATATTATATATATATATATATATATATATATATATGTATATATATATGTATGTATATATATATATATATATATATATATATATATATATATATATATATATATTTGTGTGTGTGTGTGTGTGTATAATTTATACATACATATCTCTCACACATAGATATAACCTTGGTAACCTGATTTGTGAGTTGAATTTCTAATTCATTCCCGCCGAGTGCCCACGGGGAATATCCGTATAACCTCGCTATCACTGCTGGTTAGGAGCCGGGATTCTCACTCAGAGGGCGCGAGTTCAATTCCCTCTTAGGGAGGTAAAATTTGTGTGTGTGTGTATATATATATATATATATATATATATATATATATATATATATATATATATATATATATATATATGTATATGTATATATATATATGTATATATATATATATATATATATATATATATATATATATATATATATATATATACATGATGGAATAATGCAATACCGAATTGATATAGGTGCTTAACATACCTCCCTGACCCTGAGTCGAACGAACCTCTGCCGTCCTCGGGAATGACCCGAGAATGCAGTACTAAACCAACTAGACCAGTCGTGTGGTCAGGGAGGTGTGTTATACATACATAAATATATATATATATATATATATATATATATATATATATATATATATATATATACATATATATATGTATATATATATATATATATATATATATATATATATATATATATATATATATATATATATATATATACACACACACGCACACACACACAATACAGGATGATTTGTTATTTCAAAATTCAGTGAGCAAAGCAGGAAAAAAAACTTTAGGTGTATACACGGCGCACCTCTGTTAAGAACAAGGCCAATGTTATTCCTAAAAAAAAAAAAAAAAAAAAAAAAAAAAATCGCTCCACTTTATGTATCCCAAAAACACGATAAAGACATAAGCTACGACTAAAAAAAAACACACAAATTTCCATTCTACATCATTCTTGCTATTCCATTTACACGCTCAAAGCACCAAATAGATTCTTTATTCAGCAGGTGTGTTTATGCAAATTCAAAGAAAGGACAAAGATAATGAAAGGTAGTTAGTTTATGGACGCAATTTCCTTCAGCACCTGATTAAGTTCGAACGCTCGACTCCCAGTGAGGAGTTTGTTCCGAATTCTATTTCAAAGCCTTGCTCAGTCTCGGTTCAGTGACTCGGGTTTCTGAAGCAGAATGGAAGAGGATTTGAGGCTGCGTGTGTGGGTGGCACTGATTCGCTTCTTTTCCGCTCTTGTGCTTGCTTGTGAAGGATAAAGGAAGAGCTTTCCGATTCCAGCGTCTGTTTCTTTCTTTTTTCTCTCTCACTCTCTCTCTGTTTCTCTTTCTCTTTCTCGCTCTCATTCTCGTTCTCTCTCTCTCTCTCGCTCTCTCTCTTACTCTTACTCTCTTTCTCTCTCTCTCTCTCTCTCTCTCTGTGCTGTATGTGTCAAAACTGGTGAATGAATTTCCTTTTTTTTCAGAAATTTGTACATCTCATTCAGTAATACTTTCCTCACACTCATTTAGTTACGATTAAACAGTGAATGAAAAGTGAGTGGTCTTAATATCCAAATCCCGGTAAGTTTCTGAGCATCAGTATTAAAAAAAAAATCTTCAAACACTTTGTTACAATGAATAGCATCATCATTCAATACCAGCATCTCTTCATCGTCAAGAAAGAATATATATACACAAACTTCACAACGTGTAAAATGCAGGGAGAAAATCATGTTTTCAACATGTCTGTCTCGTCAGGTAATGCTCTATGATGTAATTCGCCCAACGCGATTTCAACCTGAAGAAGAGCTATCTTTTTTATGCGAAATTCAGGATTAAATTTACGAAGATGTGAATTAGGGAGAGAAGAAAGGGGAATGGTAAGAGTAAATGAGAGAACGTAAGGGATAGAGAGTGAGAGAGAGAGATTGGGGAGACGGGGGTAATTACAAACAGAAATGGAGTGAAAGAGATGAGAAAGACAGTGAGAAAAAGAGAAAGAAACTACACATAGAAACGGAGAGAGAGAGAGAGAGAAAGAGAAAGAGAGACAGAGAAACATTTTTCTGTATGGACATATGTTACATCATTAATGTACGACAATATATAGCAATCATGTCCTTGGGTTGATTTATGAACATTGCTTTCTATATGCAATTATATCATTATGAACATCATTTCTCACAAACAAATTAATTCAACAATAATCATCAACGTTAATACTAATTATGCAAGATAAACGATAGCAGCAGATTACATCACCGATCCAGTGATAATTGCAGTAAAAGGATAACACTTGCAACTTTTGCAATATCGTTAATAATGATAATAATGATGGTAATTACAATAGTAATGATAATTATGATGATAATAATGATATGATACAATGATGGTAATAATGACAATAGTTATAATGATATAAACTAAAACAGCATTCA
>NW_028234442.1:19170840-19180840 GCF_977035675.1 Penaeus japonicus
AGAGAGAAAGAGAATAAGAGAGAGAGAGAGAGAGAGAGAGAGAAAGAGAATAGGAGAGAGAAAGAGAGAGAGAGAGAATACGGGAGAGAGAGAGAGAGAGAGATAATAAGAGACAGCGAAAGAGAGAGAGAGAGAGGGGGGGGGATGAGAGAAAAAATATATATGAGCAAAAGACTGGTTGAGGAACCGTAATGTTGTTTTTGTGTTACTGTAATTATCAGCAAATCATTAAAACCTTTGTTCCCATACTAATTGCTATCCTCAAAACTTTGAATAACATTATGATGAATCTAATTCCTTTGACACTGAAATTTGCAAATGATCCTGTACAATGACTCCGACACTTCTAGAATCAGTGTCAGTCCAAATGGATGTGTGTGTGTGTGTGTGTATACATATATATATATATATATATATATATATATATATATATATATATATATAGTTTATACACACACAAAAAGTGTGAATACATATCATGAGTGTACCACAGTGGTATACTATACTAGCCTCCTCTGGTTATTATTCTTTTCATTTTTTTTTAAATTGTTTCACCCAAGTTCGAGGTCTTCGGACGTACAAAAAACGCAAAACAAACGTAAGGGGAAAAGACATGGTGAACGTGTGTGTGTGAGAGAGAGAGGGTGAACGTGTGTGAGAGAGAAAGAGAGAGAGAGAAGAGAGGGAACGAGAGAGAGAAGAGAGGGAAAGAGAGAGAGAAAGAGATTGCGTCATGTTCATAGAGTTATAGGGATCGTTGTTTCACCTTTTTGGAACTCATGAACAGATTTTTCATGAAAATGTGACGTTATTTCGTTACATTATCGGCAGAAATTGAAATATGATGTGGCCTTGATGTGACTAATATCCATTGCTGTTTTTTTGTTTTCAGAAACATGATTTAAGTGGTCGGAAATTGAGAACAAAGTTTTTTATAAATTGTTTATAAACTTTTTTTCCCCTTGTTTTTAACTTTTTTGTTGTTGTATTCTCAAAACACTATTCTCCCTATTTCTTTTCATCATCAATATCATTCTTCCTCCTCTTCTTCCTTTCCTTTCCTTCCATCTACAACTACATTTCCTTCCCTCCCATCTCTCTCTTTCTCTTCCCCCTCACCCACCGTCTTTATTCCACGCATCTCCTCTCTTCCATTCATTCTCCATATTTCTTCTTTTCATCGTCAATATAATTCTTCCTCTTCTTCTTCCTTCCCTTTCCTTCCATCTACAACTACATCTCCTTCCTTACGCATTACCCTCCATCCCTCCCATCTCCCTCTTTCTCTTCCCCCTCACCCACCGTCTTTATTCCACGTATCTCCTCTCTTCTATTCATTCCCTTCCACCTCCATGTCCTCAAGACGCATAGCCTGACCCAGTCATCCATTTGCACACGAGACATTCTTGCTATTCCCTCATACATCAATGTGTCCGACTCAGTGCGTTTCGTAAACAAAATCGGCGAAGGGAAATGGAAGGTGACGTAAAAAAAAAAAAAAAAAAAAAAAAAAAAAAAGAGAGAGAGAGAGACGGAGGGAGGGAAAGAGAGGGGGAAGGAGGGAGAGAGAGGGGGAGGAGAGGAGATAAGAGAGAGAGAGAGAAAGAGAGAGAGGGGGGGGGGGGGAGAGAGAGAGAGAGAGGGAGAGAAAGGGAGAGAGAAAGAGAGAAGATAAAGAAAACGGATTTCTAATATAGAGTGTACATATTTGTCTTATGTTTATCTTTGGTTCTTTATTGTTTTGCAGTGGGGAGATTTACTACATACTGTTCTTATAAAGTGAGATTCAGTGCAAGCTGTCTTTTAATAGAGACTTATTGCACACTGTTTGGTATTGCGAAATTCATTGCATACTGTCTTTAGATTAAGATTTATTGCATGTTTTTTTCTGCTGAGAAATTCATTGCATACTGTCCTTAAATAGAAATGTATTGCATGCTTTTATATAGGCAGATAAATGGGTAGTTAGACAGACAGATAGGTCGATAAATCATTAGATTGTCCTTATTTGCATAGATATGTTGTGTACTGTCCTTATGCATGTTGATTGATCATATGCTGTTCTCGGCTACATGCCACACAGTATTAAACAGTTGCATACAGTACAATTTTCACATTGCACATTCAGATTCATTGTATACTGTCATATCTATAGATTTATTTCATACATTCATCACGTATGTGCATAGAATCATTATTGGAAATCATAAAATCATTATGGAAAATCAGAATCATTATTGATAATCCCTTGTACAAACTCTTCATTGATTCATCATGCAATCTTTTCCTATACGAAAAATGATTGCACACACTCATATATCTATTTCATATATCCTGATTCATGTGAAGATTCGTGATATCTAATTTTGATAGTAACTGATTAAATGGATTCTAACAAAGTGAACTTCATTTGTATTGGTGAATGGTTTGGGAAACTCTGTTGAATTACGAATCGGGTTTGTTAATTCTGCATGGATATATTGCATGATTAAACATGATAATGCCGGCGTTGCAATAGAGGTGATGAGATCTTCCTAATCATCAATGCTGTAGGTATTTTTATTCTTGTCTTTGTTGTTATTGTCATTATTATTATTGTTGTTATTGATGCTGTTGTTGTTGTTGTTACCCTTATCATTATCATTGATATAGTATGATGATAATAATGATAATGATGATAACTTCTTGTATTATCAGTATTGTTTTACTGCGATTATCATCATTAATAACCTAATTGGTGTCACTACTGCAAAAAATCTATTTCAATATCATTTTCATTTTCATAATCTTATCATAGTTATCATTGACATCCGTAATCTTCACCATTATCATTAATAGTATTAATTATAATGATATTATAAGGATTTTGAGAACGGCCATAATGATATTAAAATCACATTCCCATTATGAATGACATGATACTGTAATCAGAATCATTTGTAATCATAAAAAGAACGTTACTATCATATCGTTGTTATTGAAAGTTTTGTTTTATTTTTTAGTAGAAATTGCATCAGCAATGTTGACTCTGTCGTGAATCTCGTCCTGTGATCTATATTTTTCCGTGCAATGCAATATTTGTTTTAAACGCTCTAGTGCACTTTATATTCCTCATTTACCTTCCTATGCTTTGTTTCTCCCTTTCCCCTATCTCGACTTTCTCTTTTCTCCTTTTAACCTTTCCTTTTATTCTTCTTCTCTTCCAACCTTTCCCATCTCCCCTCTGACATTTTCCTTCCTTCGCCTTCCCTCTTCTCCCCTTTTCTTCCACTCCTTTCTTTCCTTTTTCCCCCCTCTCCCTCTCTTCTCTTTATCTCCCCTTCACTCTTTGCCCTTTCCCCTTTCCGTCACCTTTCCCTACCTAATCTTTTTCTTTGTTCTTCCTTTCCCCTTCGCTATTCCCCGATTCCCCTCTCTTTCACTCCCTTTCTCTTATCAACTCCATCTATTCTCCTTTTTTTCCTTCTCTCCTCTCCCCATCTTCACCTCCCTCCCTCCCCCCTCCTCCCTCCCATTTATCCGTGACCTCCTTCTCCTCCTCCCCCCTCCCCACCATCCTATTCCTCCTTCATCTCCCCCTCCCCCTATGACCTCCTTCTCTCTATCCCCTCTAATTCCTCAGCCGCGTTATTTCCCCCTCAGTCTTTCCAAAAGCATCGTCAATAACCCTTTGCCGAGATTCCCATCCCAAAAATAACATCGACTGTGATAGGAAGACAGCGGTCTGGATACGAAAAAAAAAAATTATAAAAAAAAAATATGCGGAAGGGGATGGGGTAGGGGGTGAGGTGGGGTGGGGAGGTGAGGTTTGCGTGTAAGGTAGAGATAAGGGCAAGGAATGTATTTTTTATTTGTTCTTTTTTTTTTGTATCTTTATATCCTACCTTCTCGTATGATGGTAAAAAAAAAAGACTTGGACAAAAGAAGTACGTTTCCTGGCTAGGCGAACGGGTGTAGTTGCATTTTTCTAAGCGGAATGCGGATTACCGGATTCACTTGTTTTTCTCCCTCGATACCTGTTTTTTATGTTCTATTTCATGTCATATTGATACAGCTTAATCTTGCGATACTGATGGTTATGATGTGTGTCTGTATATTTGTCTGAGTGCATGTATGTGGACTTGTCTGTGTATAAAGTTGTGAAGATATTTATGTATATGTGTGTGTGAGTGTGCGTGTGTGTGTGTGCGTGTATGCGTGTATGTGAAATATACTTTTCCATGTGTGTTTCTCTTTATCTCTATAAGTAGTGCTTTGTGTGCTTGAGTAGGTGTTTTTACGATATATCCATTTACATTTACGTCTTCGCAAATGCAACAATCGATAAGAAAAAAAAAATAGCCTCGCAACCCTCCAACCCTCTCTTCTAAAATAATGACCCTCCACATCTTAGAGCAGAATCCCATTCCTAACGTGGAACAGTTTCTCCTTTACAAGAATATCCTCAGTCGTTCCGCCGTTCCACCAACAACAGTGAACGACTTTTTGTATTACTATGGCACTGGCCGTCATCACTGGCCCTCGTTCATGAAAATGGCTTCATTCCAGAAACTAACGATACAGATGGGGGCGGAGGGGATGGGGGTGGGGTGGGGGTGGGGGGGAGGGCATGAGAACTCGAACAGGAGACATTTGAAGTTTATCGCAAAGTTTGTTTAACTCGGATTCCGTTTGGCTACAGTTACTCTTATGTGTGTGTGTATATATATGTATATATATGTATATATATACATATATCTATATATACATACATATATATATACATATTCATATAGAAGTATATATATGTATATGTAAATATTTATATATATATACATATATATATACAAATATATATGTATATATATCATATATATACTGTATATGTATATATACATTATACATACATATATATATATATATTATATATATATACTGTATATGTATATATACATTATACATATACATATATATATATATATGTATATGTATATATATATATATATATATATATATATATATATATATATGTATGTATATATATGTATGTATATATAACTGTGTGTGTGTGTGTTTGTGTGGTTGTGTGTGTGTGTACACACGCACACATATATATGCATATATATATATATATATATACATATATATACATACATATATATATATACATATACATATATATACATATACATACATATATATGTCCGATATCATTTGTGTGTCACCAACAAAAAAGTCGGTGCTAACACGAGTACGGTATATGCTCTATAAACTTAAACTTTGGTTACCATTTTTCGGCAACGCCGCCACCACTCAGAGGTGTACTTTTATGAGGAACCCCTGAGGAAAACAATTATGAAAAAAGAAAAAGAATGAAAAAAAGAATGGTAGTGTGGTTGTTGATCTTTAAAGGCACGTACGTATGGCTGGGTTTCTTTCATTTATTAATCGTTTAAGGCACAAACAACACAACATTAAACAAATAATAGCTTTGAACCAATTCTCAAATAGTGGGGTCTACTAATCTGAAATGGTATTAACTGAATCCTTCAATATGTTTCAGTAAGTTAATAAAATTCTATCGTTTTAATTTCGTTTCCTAGCTAGATTACCAAACCCAATGTGCACTTATTATTTCTACTCTTTTACTTCCACTCCCTTAACCTAAGAAATACGACGACAGGTGTCTTTTACTTTCCTTATTTCCTCCCCTTATCTTTAATATCGGGGTGATATCACAGGTAATATTGACTCGGCTGTCAGTCCTCTGGGTACATATCACAAACAAACAAATAATATGACTTTTGGCCAGCCCTTATATCCTCCTCCTCCCTCCCTCCTCTTTAGTTTTTCCTTCACTTTATTTTCTTATATCATACCGGAAAATAATCTACGTACCACAATTGATAGCCTCCTATAACAACCACGATCTTGATCCCTTTTTCTTGACGCAAAAGAACGAATCAAAACCGTTGGAGGCAAGGCTTGGCAAATGGCGTCGTACCCGGCCACGTGTCTCAAGCCAGTTACTCGGTTGTGGGAGAGATCGGTTGACGAAGGGACAAATCCAGGGAGGCATAAGTGTGTCTCCTGTTTATCTTTCCTTGTTTATTCGACCCGCGCAGTTTGAAGTGTTGGAAGCTAATTCAGATTAATGTTCTTATTTTTTTCAGAAGTCGTTAACACTAAATTTTGGTATATTCAAATTAGGAATACTGTTGATAGTACCGTACATGCAACTCTGAAAATTGGTATTTCATGACGATTTAAAGTGATTGTTAGTGTGTGTGTGTGTGTATATATATATATATATATATATATATATATATATATATATATATATATATATATATATATATATATATATATATATATATATATATATATATATATATATGCATATATAGGCCTATATTGTTATTATCGTTTTAGTTTTAATCATTATTGAATTGTTCTCACTATTTTCATTATTTTTATATTTCTATTGACGTAATCATCAAAACGTTATTATTTTCGTTACCGTCCTCATTATCATAATCCTCATTAAGACAAAAAGAAAACAGCAATGAAAGAGGATGAAAAACAATAATTAAACAATTAACAACTTTAACATCATATCGACATAAACAAGAATCAATCTACTCAATGTATATATACACCATCAAAACATCCCAGCAATACATCTGGTGCAATCCATGATTAATCAGACATTAACACAGTTTACCCTTAAAACCATCAAGCCTTTAGAAAACGGGAATCCTTTCCAGAGTTTCAAACTTTTCGTAATTGGTCCGTTGTTTCCATAGCAGAGCGAACATAGTGTTAAACTGTAATTCGACAAACCTTATTAAACTTTTGTCAAACGTGAGTGACTATCAGACTTTTGCCTTTGATTGGTAATGTGGGGTGATTACCTGACTCCCCCCACCCCCCACCCACCCTCCCCCCTTTGGGACTGTTTGACTTTGATTTGATTGATAATGGTAGGTTTAATTAGGGGTAATATCGATGGAGATGATTTGTAATCGTGGAGGTGTGTGGCATTGGTTATAGGGATAGCAAGGCGGATTTAATGGGAAAGGTTATTATCAGTGGAATGATAATAGAGTCTTTAAAAAAAAATAATAATAATAATGTTACATGACCCAAAAATGATGACAGTGATAATAATGATGATAACTGTTATTCCCATCATTATCATTATCGTTAATATTATCATTAGCATCAGCTTTATTGCTCATCATGGTGATGAAGATAATGAAAATAATAATACTAGTGATAATCAAAATCATAATGATATTAATCACAATAATAACAACAAAAACAACACAACAACTACAGTAGCAATAACCATACCAACAACCACAACAACAAAGTAAAGATAATAACAATAACAATACCAGTAAGAGGATGAAACAAACAAACAAACAAAAATATAATCAGTATATAGATGCTTACTACACTGAAAATTCTGAGGGACATTGTAATCCTAAATAATCATTTCTACGTTAACGAGGAGCTGGCATGATATATAATATTCCATTATAAGAATTAGGAAGTCTTTGATAGTATTAAATCCGCTTATGGAAATAATTTAAGCCATGGAGAAATGTTGGTTTTCAAATTATTGTTATCATTATCCCTATCATATAAATGCCGTTCTTGTTACGACTATCATATTCATCCTCATCATTTTCATTATTATTATAGTCATTTTTATGTGTTATTATTATCATTTTCATTGTTATTATGGTCATTTTTATTTGTTATCATCATCATGTTTATTATTACTATTATCATTGTTATCACCATCATCAGTATCATTATTATGAGCATTATAATTATTACCATCATTATTATCCTTATAAGTGAATACATTATGAGTAGTAGTAATAATAGTAGTAGTAACAGTAGTGGTAAAGTTATCCTTGTTGTCATCACAACCACCAAAAAAGAAAAGAGAAGAAAATAAAAAAAGGAAAAGTGAAAGAGAAATAAGAATAGAAAGAGAGAGAGAGAGAGAGAGAGAGAGAGAGAGAGAGAGAGAGAGAGAGAGAGAGAGAGAGAGAGAGAGAGAGAGAGAGAGAGATAGAAAGAGAAAAAAAGAAAGAGAATGAGAAAAAGAGAAAGAAAGAGCGAGCGAGAAAGGGAGAGAGAAAGAAAAAGAGCGAACGAGAGAGAGAGCGAGCGAAAGAGAGAAAGAAAAAAAAGAGAGAGAAAGAACACACACAAACACACACACACATACAAATATACAGCCCTCGCAACCTTAATATCCCCTTCGCTTTTGTATTCAAGGAAAGGAGAGTGTGAGTTAAGAAAAAAGATATATATCCCTGGCCCCCAAATGGACTTGGTTATTGGCCATAAAACAGATCCTTTTATTGTCCTACTCACAGCACTTTCCTCACAAGAGCTGCGTGCTAAGTGCCGTCTGTCATGGCACTGATAGACTGGAAAATGTTCTTTTTATTCTTAATATCTGTGCCACTATTTCTTTCGACTTATATTTTTATTACGGTTCTTTTATTTTGTTATGTTTTTTTTCCTACACCCCCTTCTTTATTATTTTCTTGATTTTTTGCATTTTTTATCATTCTATTTGGTGTTTTTGTTATCATTACCATTGATATGATTATTGTCATTATTGGTATTATTAATATTGTAGATAGTATCACTATTATCATTGTTATTACTGTCATCATTGTAATTATCATTACAATTATTATCATCATTATCATTATCATTACTTTTGTTATTATTATCATTATCGTTTTATCATTATCATCATTTTTTTCCTATTCATTGTCAGTGTTACTACCATCATCGTTATTATAATCATTATTAATTTCCTCGTTATCATTATCATTATCATTTTCATCGCTATTACCAATATCATAATCATTATATCTTTTGAACCCTCATCGTTTATCATCCCTGTCATCACACTCATCACAATCCTCATTATGTTTCATCACAACCTCAAGCCTTAGCACCGCCCCCATGGCAACATTATTAGCTAATTTTCTCTCTCAAACGATCGTCATTATACAGAAATTACCGTCAAATTAAAGACTTTGAACCTTCTCCGTTTACACAACCTCCTCCCCTCTCCCCTCCCCACCCCTATCCTACCATCTCTTCTACCCCCTTTTTCCCCTTCTCCTCTGCTCATGTTCCTGTAGGATATATATGCTCCCCTTTTTCCTCCTCCTCCTCCTCCTCCTCCCCAACCCCCCTTTTCCTCTCATCTTACCCACATCCTCCTCCTCCTCCTCCTCTTCTTCTTCTTCTTCCTTCTCCTCCTCCTCCACAACCCCCCTTTTCCTCTCATCTTACCCACATCCTCCTCCTCCTCCTCCTCTTCTTCTTCTTCTTCCTTCTCCTCCTCCTCCTCCTCTTCTTCTTCCTCCTCCTCTTCTTCCTCCTCCTCCTCCTCCCCATCTCCTCTGTTCTCCTTCCACTTACATATTTCTGCCTCCTCTCCCCTATTGCCTAGGACATCCTTCCTCTTTTTTCTCGCCCCCCTCCCCCCCTTCTCCCTTATCTTCCTCTCTTCCCCTCACATTTCCCTCGAGGTCACATACTCCCTCAGAACACTTCCCCTCTACTTCCTGTTATCAGCTCCTTGCTTTATCCTTCCCTTTGTCTAAAGTCCCCTTACTCTTCATAATGACAATAATGATCCAAGTAATGACGGATTAGGCAATCAAATTAGATCGAAATTTGAAAATCATAACAAAAAAGAAAAAAAATCCCAGCCCATAATGGTAACCGTGTAATTTTGGATTTTTTTTTTTTTTTTTTTTTTTAAATGGCGGAAAATGACTCCCATCTCCGGAGTCACTTAGCAAGGCCACTTATCTTCCCTTTTTTTTGTCTTTTTGGTCGAGTACAACAGGCCACTTTATGTCCTTCGTTTGGTAGCCTACAGCCTGTGATTCTAATCTCGTTTCACTCTTGTGTAGTTTTTCTTATTTTCTTCTTCGTCTATCTCTATGTCTCTCTTTCTATATATATC
>NW_028234442.1:19200840-19205840 GCF_977035675.1 Penaeus japonicus
CCCTCCACCCATTCTCTTCCTCTCCCAATCCCATTCCCTCCCTCCCTCCTTCCACCCCTGCCCTCCTTCCGCTCCTTCCCCATGCCCTCCCTCAAACCCTTTCCTCCCCTCCCTCCCTCCACTCTTTCCCGATGCCCTCCCTCCCTCCAATCCTTCCCCAATCATTCCCTCCCTCCTAAGACTCCTTTCCCTTCCCCCCCCCTCCCCCTCCCTCCACTCCTTCCCCATCCCCCCCCTCTTTCCTCCCTCCCCTCCCTCCACTTCCCCTTCCCTCCCTCGTCGCTTCCTCCCTTCCCTCCCTCCTAAGACTCCTTCCCCATGCCCTCCCTCTTTCCTCCCCTCCACTTCTCCCTTCCCTCCCCTCCCACCACATCCCTCCCCTCCCTCCATTTCCCCCTTTCCTCCCTCTTTCCTTCCCTCCCCTCCCTCCACTTCCCCCTTCCCTCCCTCTTTCCTTCCCTCCCCTCCCTCCCCTCCCTCCACTTCCCCCTTCCCTCTCTTCCCTCCACTCCCCCCTTCCCTCCCGACCCACATCCCAAAGAGCCAAAAGGCTTAAAACTGTTTCGGAAAATATCTCCCAAAGTGGCATACTCTGGCATATGAACTGTTATGGTTATGCCTCGACGTTTCGAGAAAATATCACTCCTCTTATGAGTTCAACTGAACATTTTCCAACGTAGATGTTTGGTCTGTCGATTAGATATTACGTTTATCGTTATCTTTTTTTTCCCGTTCATGATGTTTCTCCGTTTTCGTTATCTTTGATTTTGAGGGGATACTCCTTTATTCCTTTGGTAAATACAGGTGGGATTCTTTTTATGTAGTCATATTTTGTAATCTATTTGTTTGAATGATTGTTGGATGATATCTAAGTCATATCTATAAGTTATTTGGTTATATAATTGTTGGATATTTACCCATTCATCCCCGTTAACAATATTTATCATCGTAGTCATAAGCTTAACAAAGCATTTGTTAGTCATTGCATAACATCGATATCCACAAAGCCACCAGACCACCGCTATCACTTCGCATTTCAAACTTCGTAGGCCAACCCATCTATTAACTAACTTCTTCGGATTTCTAGCCACATTCACAGAAACTTTGAGAAGGAGTTTGGCCTCATGCGTTCCTGAAGCCAAGACATGAAGCGGGAAGGGGGAGGGGGGGAACAAGGTGGAAGGGGGGGGGTTATTGTGTTGCTAGGGGGATGGTTTAAAGGAGGGTGTATGTCTTCCCTCTCTTGGTATATATATGTGTATATATATATATATATCTGTGTATATATATATGTATCTATATATATATATATATATATATATTTTTTTTTTTTTTTTTGTATTTTTTTTTTTTTTCTTTTTTTTTTTTTTTTTTTTTTTCTTTTTTTTCTCTCTCTCTTTGTGTCTCTCATTATCTCTTTTTAATTCTTTCTCTAATTATCTCCCTCCATTCTCTCTCTCTCTTCTCTCTCTCTCTCTCCTCTCCGGCCCTCTCTCCTTCCTCTCTCTCTCTCTCTCTCTCTTCCTCTCTTATAAACCTCTCCCTCTCTCACTCCCTCCCCCTCTCTCTCTCTCTCTCTCTCTCTCCCTCCCTCTCTCTCCTCTCCCTCTTTCCTCTCTCTCTCTCTCTCTCTCTCCTCTCTCTCTCCTCTCTCCCCTTTCCCTCTCCCTCTCTCTCCCTCTCCCTCTCCCTCTCCCTCTCCCTCTCCTCTCCCCTCCCTCTCTCCCTCTCCCTCTCTCTCCTCTTCCCTTTCCCTCCCTCTCTCCCTCTCTCTCCTCTCCCCTTTCCCTCACGTAATTCTAACCAACGCAAATCAATCAGCTTTATCATCATGACCCTCGGAAAAACGTGACCTTCCAATGATTTCAAAGTTTTTTTTAAAGAAAACCGTTTTCAATTATCGCTGTCAGACACGCAACATGGTTACAGCTGTTTTCATGGAAGAAGCCTGTGTGTGTGGGGGGGGGGGGGAGGAAACGAGTATTGAATCGCTTATTTAATGGATCTCGATTCATTCGCAGGAAATGGAGGAGAATCCAAGCGGTAATCAAGTTTATTTTTTTTATTTTTTTTTTTTTTTTTCTTTTTCTTTAAGATAAGGTGCAATGAGAGGGGGTACTGAACTCAGGTGACGAGGTTAATGAGTTCAATGGCATGGTAGAAAAAGATATATGGATGTAAAAAGATACATACACACATACATACACATATATGTGTGATTGTGTGTTGTGTGTATTTTATTTTGTGTGTATATATAATATATATACATAAATATATATATATATATATATATATATATATATATATATATATATATATATATATATAAAATATATATATATATATATATATATATATATATATATATATATAAACATATATACACATATATACGTATATGTATATATATATTATATATATATATATTATATATATATATACATATATATATATATATATATATATATATATATATATAATATATATATATATATATATGTTAGATAGATATATATGTGTGTGGTGTGTATATATGTGTGATATATGTGTTATTGTGTATATATGTATGTAATATATATATTGTTATGTGTGGTATTGTATGTGTGTGTGAGATAGATAGATAGATATATCCGGGTCAGGAGAAACCTCAGGATATCTGACTTTGTGGTTGACTTTCCAAGCCAATGCCACCGAGTGTCCACAGGGATTGTCTGTAAACTTTCGCTATCAGGTTCGAATAGATAGGTAAATTCTATCGAGCTAGTGTGATCCTAGTTTGATAAAGCTGCTGTTGGGTCTAATTGACTTAGCACTCTCAGGCTATCGCTTGAAGGCATGTGTGGGTGTGGGTGGGTGTGGGTGGGTGTGCTTTCCCTATTTTATTTTCAAGTCTCCTTTCTTCCTTTTTTCCTTTCCTCAATATTATTATCATCATTATTATCCTATTTCTATTTTTGCCATGTTTATCATTATCGTTATTATTGTTACTATGATTATTATCATTATTACTATCATTATCATTTCTATCATTAATGATCATTATCATCGTTATCATAATTCTTATTACTATTTTCATTACCATGATCATTATGATTATCTTTATCATTATTATCATCATCCTCTTTATTACTATCATAATCATTAGCATTATAATGGCCAATATTTCATTGTCATCTCCATTATAAAAACGCTGAAGCTAAAAAAAAAAAAAAAAGCCAATTCTTTCAAGTGATGTAACTAAAGATCTAAATCATCTTCAGATTGACTGTACATATGGAAATTCATACGACAAAATACCTATAGAATCACATTAGGTATTCCCTTTACCCCTCTAACAACAGTTCCCGGTTCAGAACTACAGCGAAACATCTTAAAAATTAAATAGAATTAAATCTTACTAACATCGGGAGTTTATAAGTTAGGATTCAACGTTTCTACTTAAGTGGACGAGAAAGTGGAGGGAGTCAAGAATACGGAAGAAGTTGCACATTTGAATAAACTTTGGGAAGCATCGCCAATCAGACGACGGTGGGACGAATCACTCAATAAGATTAGGAGCATAAAGTTGATTCCAGAGACTTATCAAGCAGCATCAGGCATTCTCAAGCACTCGGCTTCTACATCGGAGTGTAAGATTCAAGACAAGAGAGGAGAGGAAAAGCACAAAGACTGACTTCAAATAGATCTTTTTTTTTTCAATAAAAGATGGATCCTATTTTCCTAGTATTCAGTTTAGTATCTCAAGTTTGCATCATGAAGAAACCTTATCAAGATCCCCCTCAATGATATCAGCAACGTGAATTCTTGGAGAAATATAAAGAGTTGCGTTCATCAGCTGTTGTGATAATGGGATTCTCCAAGTAATTAAAAACAAATGTCCCAAAATAATTCCCTTGGGTACTTTTTCGGAAAGTTTGAACCTAGTCAGAGGAAAAAAAACAAACAACCACTGCATTCGATTTGTTTTAAGATGTTTGAATCTGCTCATGATATCAACTAAAAAAGATGTTGAAAGAATAAATAATTGATAGAATAAAGGAATAGATAAAGTAATGTAAATATTCATTGCTTCCTTCATTTCCAAAGAGGTGGACACTAATACATGTGATTCTCATGATTCATAAAGTTTCATGAAGTCAATTGAAATACCACGAGATTCCTAGCTAGCATTCTAAGAAGACTAAATATCATAGACCAAAGTAGAAGCATCACAATTACTTTGGCATTTACTAATATCAAACTAAGAGTGGGTAATCAGACCACAAATTTGTGTTATGAAGAAAGGCATCGGGAAAGTAAACAAGGATTTCAATTAGTTTTGAATTTACTGAAATCAGTCGATGTTTCATAGAGTTTGAGGTGTTCCTTCAGCTGACTACTCCCCAAGAAAGGGGAGTAATCAGGAGTAATCTTGTCGCGACGGCAAATCCCGCTCCTCCCTCCTAAAAAAAAAAAAAAAAAAAAAAAAAAAAAATATATATATATATATAGATAGATAGATAGATAGATAGATAGATAGATAGATATAGATATATATAGTGATAATAAAAATGACATCAATAAATAGATACTAAAAGGAAATTAAAAAAAAATAAATAGATAAATAAGTAAAAGAATCAATTAGGATCTGACCATAGGGGTCCAAATCTTCTTTTCTTTTCTTTTTTTTTTAAGAAAAAAAACTAATTAGATGGAAGATCCAACATACAACCAACCTACAAAACTAGTTTTCAGATAAAACAAAAATAATAGAAACAAACAAAACAGAAACAGGCAATTAAGGTGATTAACCCTTTCCCTGTCACCCCTCCAGAAACTAACATTTCTCTAGCTGTCACGGGTCTTTTAAACCATACCAAACAGGGTGCATAGCGAAAGAATTAACGACCAACGTTTTAAGCTCGCTGTCAAACTGGCAAAACAACGAATGACAAGCAATACCATAAATACACAAGATAAAGTGAGATAAACATTACAATAACGACTTTACAGAAAAGAAA
>NW_028234442.1:19263340-19265840 GCF_977035675.1 Penaeus japonicus
TCTCTATTAATTCCACTCTCTTTCTTTCCTTTATTGTCTCTCAAGTTATATAGAAATGATTCTAACTCCTCCTTCTATTTATATTTACTTCATCATAGAATATCTAGAACATTCCCTTTCTAGTTTACGTTTCTTCTGCCATGTCTAGTCGACGCTTCTTCTGCCCTTTCTAGTCGATGTTTCTTCTGCCCTGTCTAGTCGACGTTTCTTTTACCCTTTCTAGTCAACGTTTCTTCTGCCCTTTCTAGTCGACGGTTCTTCTGCCCTTTCTAGTCGACGTTTCTTCTGCCCTGTCTAGTCGACGTTTCTTCTGCCCTGTCTAGTCGACGTTTCTTCTGCCCTGTCTAGTTGACGTTTCTTCTGCCCTTTCTAGTCGACACTTCTTCTGCCCTGTCTAGTCGACGTTTCTTCCGCCCCTTCAAGTCGACGTTTCCTCTGCCCTGTCTAGTCGACGTTTTCTTCTGCCCAGTCTAGTGCGTTTTTTGCTTGTAGTCGAGTTTTTCTGCTGTTGTGACGATTATTTGCTCTGGCTAGTCGACGTTTCTTCTGCCCTGTCTAGATTTTGACGTTTCTTCTGCCCTTTTCTAGTCGACACTTCTTCTGCCCTGTCCTAGTCGACGTTTCTTTTCTTTCATCTGCCCTTTCCTAGTCGACGTTTCTTCATTCTGCTGCCCTGTCTAGTTGACGTTTCTTCTGCCCTGTCTAGTTCGGAAACGTTTTCTTCTGCCCTTTCTAGTCGACGTTTCTTCTGCCCTGTCTAGTCGACGAGACGTTTCCCTTCTGCCCTTTTATCTGCCTGTCGAAGTCTTGACGTTTCTTTCCATGCCCTGTCTAGTTGACGTTTACTTCGTGCCCTTTTCTAGTCGACGTTTCTTCTGCCCTGTCTAGTCGACGTTTCTTCTGCCCTGTCTAGTCGACGGTTCTTCTGCCCTGTCTAGTCGACAAGTTCTTTGCCCCCGTCTATCGTGACTCTTCTTCTGCCCTGTTCTAGTCGACTGTTTCTTCTGCCCTGTCTAGTCGACGTTTCTTCTGTGCCCCGGGGGTTTTCTAGTCGACGTTTCTTTTCGTCTGCCCTGTACTAGTTGACGTTTCTTTGCAGTTAGTCGACGTTTTTCTTCGCCCTGTCTAGTCGACACTTCTTCTGCCCCTGTCTAGTCCGACGTTTCTTGTCTGCCCTTTCTAGTCGACGTTTCCTTCTGCCCTTTAGTCGGCATAGTTACGACGTTAGTCGGAACATCTTCTGCCTGTCTAGTCGACGTTTTCTTGCTGCCCTGTCTAGTCGAAGTTTCTTCTGCCTGTCCTAGTCGACGTTTCTTCTGCCCTGTCTATCGACGTTTTTCTTCTGCCCTGTCTAGTTGATCGGTTTCTCTGCCCTGTCTAGTCGACGGTTCTTCTGCCCTGTCTAGTCGCACGGTTTTCTCTGCCCTGTCTAGTCGACGTTTCTTCTGCCTGTCTAAAAAATAGGTCGACGTTTCTTCTGCCCTTTCTATCGACGTTTCTTCTGCCCTGTCTAGTCGACGGTTTCTTAGTGTTAGTCGACGGTTCTTTCTGCCCTGTCTAGTCGAAGTTTTCTGCGTTTCGACACTTTCTGCCTGTCTAGACGACACGTTTTCTGCCTGTTCAAGGCGAACATTCTTTCTGCTTGTCTAGTGACGTTTTCGTTGCCCTTTTAGGTGACGTTTGATTGATTTTTTAAGTCGACGTTTTCTTCTGCCCTGTCTAGTCGACGGTTCTTCTGCCCTGTCTAGTTGACGTTTCTTCTGCCCTGTCTAGTCGACGTTTCTTTGTGTCTAGTCGACGTTTCTTCTGCCCTGTCTAGTCGACGTTTCTTCTGCCTGTCTAGTTGACGTTTTTCTGCCCTGTCTAGTTGACGTTTCTTCTGCCCTGTCTAGTCGACGTTTCTTCTGCTGTCTAGTTGACGTTTCTTCTGCCCTGTCTAGTCGAGTTTCTTCTGTTAGTGGAACCTTTCTGTGTTAGTCCGACACTTCTTCTGCCCTGTTCGTGACATTCTAGTCGACGTTAATCTTCTTCTGCCCTGTTAGTCGA
This sequence comes from Penaeus japonicus, assembly GCF_977035675.1. NCBI lineage: Eukaryota > Metazoa > Arthropoda > Malacostraca > Decapoda > Penaeidae > Penaeus > Penaeus japonicus. The sequence goes on from NW_028234442.1 coordinate 19,265,387, forward strand.
AATCTTTGCAGAATTCGGTTTCTACTGCTCTGTCTAGTCGACGTTTCTTCTGCCCTGTCTAGTCGACGTTTCTTCTGCCCTGTCTAGTCGACGTTTCTTTCTCTCTGCCCTTCTAGTTGACGTTCTTCTGCCTGTCTAGTCGACGTTTTTCTGCCTTTTGTCGACGATTCCTTATCTGTCTAGTGAGTGTCTTCTGCCCTGTCTAGTTGACGTTTTTCTGCCCTGTCTAGTCGACGTTTCTTCGCCCTCTTTGCCGTTTCTTCCGCCCCTGTCTAGTCGACGTTTCTTCTGCTGTTAGTAGAGTTTTTCCGCCAGTTAGTCGACGTTTTCTTTGCCTGTCTAGTCGCCGGCGAGTTTTCCGCCTGTCTAGTTGACGTTTCTTCTGTTAGTGGTTTAATGTCTAGTCGACGTTTCTTTGCCCTGTCTAGTGACGTTTCTTTGCTCAGTTGTCGGC
>NW_028234442.1:19298340-19300840 GCF_977035675.1 Penaeus japonicus
TGAGAGCAACAGCAAATCAGATAATGACCAAAGCTTAGACAAATATATAAAAGATAAAACAGAAATGAGGAAAAGATAAGACCGAATGCAAATATAATTGAAGGATCAAGCAAGAGTTAGCGATAAAAAAATGATAATCAAAGGAAAGAAAAAAATATATAATTTAGTCGTCTCATTAGAAAACGGATCACCAGATGAAACCCAAAGGATTATGGATAACAGATAACAGATCAAGTATTCAGAGTGAACAATTTACTCCTTTAGATAACAAAAAAACTCCAAAAGAATATATTCTTAACAAAAATATGCATGATTATCCGAAGGTATTTATTTCATTTATAGTTTTTTTCTGCAATAATGATAATAATATCAATAGTCATAAAGAAAAAATAATAGAAGTAATATTGATGATAATGATAGTAATAACAACAATAATGATAATGATTATGATATCAACTATATGGGTAATGATGATAATAAGAATGATGATGATTATACAAGTAATAAGGATAATCATGATAACATCAATGATAAAAATGATATTAATAATAACAATAGTAATAATGATAATAATAATAGTGATGACTATAATAATGATAATGATATTGATAATGATAATAATAGTAATAATAACATTGAATGTTAATAATGATAATAATGATGAAAATAATATTAATGATAATGATAATAATAATAAAATAATGATAATAACAATAATAATGATAATAATAATAATAATAATAATGATAATAATAGTAATAATAACAATAACAATAATATCAATAGTGATAATGAAAACAATAAATGATAATGACATCACAAAAAAAGAATACCAACGACAACAACCACATTGATGATAAACACCAACAATGCAATATTGATCACAAAGAACCGATCCATTCACCGATCGATTAATCAACGATAAAAGGTTCACAATAAAACAATCTCTCAAATGGAATCATATGTCGCTGGCCGGCTGCCACTCAGATACACCTTTACCTCTTTTATTGCTTGCAAGAACATACAGTGCTTGGCGGTAATAAAGCACCTTATTGCGCCTGCAAAAGATCGTGGGTATTATCAGAAGCATCTAGTCTGTTTACCAACCTAGCTTTATCTCTTTTAGTTTAGCTATTGCAGAGGCTGGGAGAGAGGGGGAGGGAGGGAGAGGGGGAAGGGGAGAGAAGGGGTGAGAGGGGGGGAGGGAGTGAGATAGAGAGAGGGGGGAGGGAGTGAGAGAGAGAGGGGGAGGGAGGGAGAGAGAGAGGGGGGAGAAAGAGAGAGGAAGAGAGGGAGAGATAGGAGGGATGTGGGGGATAAAGACGAGAGAGAGAGAGAAGAGAGACAGAAAGCGAGAGAGAACAGAGAGAGTGATAAGAGCAATAGAGAGAGAGAGAGAGAGACCAGACAGCCCAAGAGAGAGAGAGAGAGAGAGGAAGAGAGAAGAGAGAAGAGAGAAAGAGAGAGGAGAGAGACAGAAAGTGAGAGAGAACAGAGAGAGTGATAAGAGCAAAATAGAGAGAGAAACCAGACAGACCAAAGAAGAGAGAGATAGAGAGCAGACAGCCCAAGAGAGGGAGGGAGGAAGAAAGAGAGAGAGAGAGAGAGAGAGAGAGAGAGAGAGAGAGAGAGGAGAGAGAGAGAGAGAGAGAGAGAGAGAGAGAGAGAGAGAGAGAGAGAGAGAGAGAGACCAGAGAGAGAGAGAGAGAGAGAGAGAGACCAGAGAGACAGCCTGTTTACAAGGGTTGATGCATGCCTGTGGTCAATATTAATATGGCACCAACGCTAAACGTTTTATTGTGAGCATACTGCATATAATACAATCTCGTTGAAGTTCAATGCAACGTAAAAAATAGTCGCTTTAATCTGTTTAGTCCAATTTTCCACTACATATTGATTTTTTTTTTTTTTTTTCATCATGGGGTGCGATTGTTATTTCAATACTTCGTTCTCATTTTGTGTGAGTGTTTGTGTTTGAGTTTGTTTGTGTTTGTGTTTTGAGTTTGTTTGTGTTTGTGTTTTGAGTTTGTTTGTGTTTGTGTTTTGAGTTTGTTTGTGTTTGTGTTTTGAGTTTGTTTGTGTTTGTGTTTGCGTTTGTGTTTGTGTGTTTGTGTGTGTATTTGTGTGTGCGTGTGTGTTTGCGTGTGTGTTTGTGTGTGTGTGTTTGCGTGTGTGTGTGTTTGCGTGTGTGTTTGTGTGTGTGTTTGTTCGTTTGTTTGTGTGTGTGTGTCTTTATGTGTAATAATAATAATGATAATAACAATAGTAATAATAATAATGACTATGATAATAACACTAATAATGATAAAACGTAATAATAATAGTAAACAAAAAAAAAATGGTAATAACAAAAATAAGGTTAACAATAATATCAATAATAATCATATTAACAGTGGTATAAATAACAATGATAATAATAATGATAATAATAATAACCGCCCCATAACCACTTAGCAATGCCAGAACAGAGGGAAAGAAAATCTCCATTTAAAAGAATTGT
>NW_028234442.1:19303340-19305840 GCF_977035675.1 Penaeus japonicus
TCGCAGTCACAGTTAAAAGTCCTCATTCAGTATTGATCTGGAACATGAATAGCCATATGCATGAAAATTTAAACAGATGTTTCAATAATGTCAAACTCTTTACGACTCGTATTCAGAGCCACTTTAAAGTACTGTTAAACCGAATTCAGAAAGAGAGAGAGAGAGAGAGAGAGAGAGAGAGAGAGAGAGAGAGGGAAAAAAACATGGCTGATAACAGTTTAGTTAAAGTTGTACGATCATTTGTGAGTATTGGCTGTTGGGAATTCTTCTCTCTCCCTTTTCTTCTCCTTCTGTTCTTCTCCCTATTGTCCTTTGTTTGCTTGTTTCTCCGTTTTTTTTTATATACAATTTCCTTTATTATAATTCTTTTCATTTTGCTTCTTCCCTATCTTCTTCTCTCATTTTTTATTGATTTTTTTTTTTCGAGTGTAACTTTACTACCGCTTTCTTCTTCATTTCTCTCTCTCTCTCTCTCTCTCTCTCTCTCTCTCTCTCTCTCTCTCTCTCTCTCTCTCTCTCTCTCTCTCTCTCTCTCTCTCCCTCTCTCTCTCCCTCTCTTACTTCCTCTCTTCTTTCTTTCACACTTTTCTAGTCCATTAGATGATTCATGTTGATGACACAGATGGACAGATCATTGATATGTGTATTTTCTAGGACGATTTAGCGTTACTTTAAATTCAATACATACATGCCTATACATATACTTATCATGCCAAGGAAAATATTCTTCCGTGTTGATAAAATTGAAAGTTGAAATCCAGTTAAAAGTTGAAATCTAGGTGGGTTTCGAAACTGTAGTCTCATCTTCTAATACATATGTTTTGTGTAAAGGTGTTTATCAACAATATACTTATCATACACACATGTAGATAGACTTGATATATACTTATTACGAAAACTATTACTTTATGTATTTTCTCCAATAATTTTCCCTTGCCATGAGTTTAATCAATATCCTTATACATATACTTGCCAGATACACTTATAAACAGATAGATATTCAGTTAGAAAGAAAGATATCTGCATTTTCTCGAGCATTATTGCATGGCATGTGAATAGTCACTTGCCCGTCAGCCGATGAAGGTTAATTGCTCGTTGAGATCCAGTGGGTTATTGCAAAACGTCATTGGATTCCTAGATTTGTATTCGGTATATAACCATAGCAATTGGGGAATAGTAACAGGACTATGATGAGATAGATCGTGATATCTAGAAAATTTATTAGAGATAGAAATTTGAAGATATATCGAGTTATGTAGAAATTTATTAGAGATAGAAATTTGAAGATATATATTCTGATATTTCGAAATATAGATAAATAAATGGAATAAGAAATTAGGACCAAAATAAAAATTTACGACGAGTAATAACCAAAAAGTGAGAATAAGATAGTAATTTAAAAAAAATAGATGATGAAAGTTAAAATGATCAATAAATATGGTGAAATTGATCATCACAATGGGCGAAGAAATGAATATTTGTGCTGTAAACATAATTTAGAGATCCAAACACAAATACGAAATGCAGTAATGATACCAATTTAATGGAAAACAAAAAATACACATTTATTACGATTTCAGAATGAAAAGAAAAAAAAAGTTGCAAAGTTAATTAACGTTTTAATGTCTGTTATTTTTTGTATGATGATATTGCCATTTCGTAATTGCTAAGGTTTTCAGAAATACAAACATGCCGTGATCCTGGAGGTAATAAATTGTTTTGTTTTACTAACTGAGGAAAGAAAACAGTGAAGAGAGAGAGACAGAATGGTATCGAGAGACGACGAAGGAAGGAAAATATTAATATAAATCATAAATCATATAAATCATATAAATTGATAAGATTCGGTAATATTAAAAGCAGTAGAAAAAAGGGCAAATAGAGGGACGAGGAGGGAAGGGATAGATATTAGCTATTGTGAATGAAAATGAAAAAAAGTGTGTGTATGTGTGTGTGTGTGTGTGTGTGTGCGTGTGTGTATGTGTGTGTGCAGTATGTGTGCTACTGTGTGGCACACATTCTTGTGTAGTGTGTGTGTGTGTGTGGTGTGGTAAAATCCCACTCCCGTTACTTTTCATAGTGACAATTCAGCACATCTCATCAAATTTGGGTTAGATTATTAAAAGATCCCCGCCCGTTACTTCATAGTGTCAATTTGCTCGTGAAAATAAACACATGTTGGAAAAAACATAATAAGAACACGATATATTATTGACTATACTATGAATAACTTGATAATAGAAAATTGATCAGTGAGAAATATGAATGGGGGATATGCACAAGTTTATCTTAAATGTGTGCAAATGAAGAAAAAATTTGCATGGACTTTCTCTTTGAATGTTGTCCATTTGGGCATGTGTCTTTAACATTAAATTATTTCGTTGTTAAGTCACAATTAGGATTTTGCGGGCATCAATATGTCCCAACTGTGCTTTTATCCAATAGAGAATTATGACTTTTACTATAACTAATGTTATTGTTCATTATCATTATTACCATA
>NW_028234442.1:19310840-19313340 GCF_977035675.1 Penaeus japonicus
TCATCCATTTTACTTATGTATGTATGCATGCCTGTGAACAATACTATTAATTTCGTACGTATATATACAAACACGCTGCACTAGAAGTATAGAACAAGACATAAGTTGATATTTTTCAATCAAAATTGAAAAAAATGAAGAGAGCGAAGGCAAATATTAATATAATATGCAAAAAGCTCCTACATTAGTTCTGTCAGAGAAGGTGAACTTTCAAAAGAATAGTGTATTGATTGTGTATGCGTCACTATGCTTCCTTTGTTCGTATTGGCTCATCAAGAAGCGATTCCTGCATATTATCAATCTTAAGAAAATGCGACCCAATATAGCCTGATAGTCTATCTCAAAGTCTACGGATAACAACGCCACATTTCATTATGTGTCCCGGAGGAGTGGGTCGATGAATCCACAGCTTTAAGAAGACACAATGTCTCTTTTGAGTTGTTTTACCTTCTTACATCATAATGTCAAGAATTTGCATGATTGGTAAATAGATTTGTCAATATATGACATAACATATTATATTCAGCCCATACAGACCAATCACAAGTTTTATCCATATGGATATTAATGATAACAGGATAACGTAAGTAATGATAATGTGATAATGATAGTGATCTTAACGATGATGATGATTATCTATAACAATGTTGATGTTAAAAATGATGTTAGAAATGATAGTAATAGTAATAACAATTGTAATGATAATGATAATAATAATAACAATACTAGTAATTATTTTAATCACAGCAATAGCAATAATGATAATAATAAGGAAAATAAAAATGATGATAATATTTATGATAATAATGATAGTCACAATGATGTTAATGATGATTATAATCCAAATAGCAATAGTGATCATTACAATACTAATTGATAATCATGATAATAATAATGATAGTAATAATGATGATATATATAATGATAATGACGATAATAATGACGATAGTAACAATAAAAACAAACTCAATATCTAAAATAATGATGATAATAATAATTGTAATCATAATGAAAATAATAATGATGAGGACAATTATGATAATGATGATAATAATAATCATGGTAATGATGATGATAATAACTGTGATTATGATGATGAAAGTGGTGATCATGATGATAATGATAACGAAAAGAATAGCTTTGTTGATAATCATAAGGAAAGTAATAATGGTAATGATAACGATAATAGTTACAGTATAATGAGGATGAGGATGAAAATGATGCCAGTAAGAGTAATAATGATAATGGTAATCATTATTATCATTATCAACATCATCATTATTATAGTGATATTGATAACGATGGTTATGATAATAACAAAGAAAACAATTTTGACAAAAATAATGATAATATTGATAAAAATGAGAGATATAGTAAAATCAACTATGATAATGATGAAACAAGATAATGATAATAGCGACAGTGACAATGATAATAACAACCATAATACTGATGATGATGATAATATCGTTAATGATGATGTTGATCATCATAATAATAGTAATGATAATGATTATGATAACAATAATGATAATGATGCGAAGGATTATAATATGTTATTAATGATAATAATATCAATAATAATGATAAAAAAGAACTTTCATTATAATGATAATAATAATAACGACAGTGATAATAATAATGATTATAAAAATGGTTATAGTAGTAATAGTAATAGTAATAACAATGATAACATGATGATGATAATAATGATGATTATAACAATAGTGATACTAACAATGATAGTATTAATTATGATAAAAAACAATAACAATACTAATGATAATGATTATAAGGATGATGATTATAATGATGATGATAGCAAGGATAAAGTAATAATGATTATCATAATAATGATAGTAATGATAATAGTACTAATAATAATGATAATAAGTATAGTACTAATAATAATGATAATAAGTATAGTACTAATAATGATAATAAGTATAGTAGTGATATTGATAATAAATCTAGTACTAATGATGATAATAAGTATACTATTAACAATGATGATAGTAATAATGATAATAACAATGATGATAATGATGATATTGTGATGATAATAATAATATAGTAATGATAATGATAATAACAATATAGTAATGATAATGATAATAAAACCAATAAAAAAAATATGATATTAATAAAAATGACCCTAATGATGATGTTGATAATAAGGAGGAACATACAATGACGAAATCTCATGCAATACGATTCAATCTTGCAGAGTCATGCCTCTGAGTGCATTTTCCTCCTTTCCATGCATGGAGAAAGACAGTAATAAGATCTTCTTAGGAATAATTAGGTATGGAAATCGGTGGGTATCAGTGCAATATATTCCCGAGAGAGAATGAGAAGGAAGAAGAAGAAGGAGGAGGAGGAGGAGGAGAAAGAAGGAATAGGTAGAATGAAGAGAAACGAGAAGGAAGAGGTTAAGAAGGCATAAGAAAAGAGAGGGGAAGGAGGAGAAGAAAGAGGAGGAGAAAGAAGGAATAGGTAG
>NW_028234442.1:19374939-19384939 GCF_977035675.1 Penaeus japonicus
TCTTACTTATAATTTTTCCTTCTCTCCTCACACCTATTCCCCCTCTTTTTTTCTCTCCTTCGTTCTGTTATTCGAAGGGAATATAGGAAGTTTTGTCTACTCGCTGATTTTTCTTAGTTAAAAAAAAAAAAAAAAAAAAAATCTTAAAGACGAACCCTCGGCCGGAGGAATAACACCGAAGAGTGCAATGAATAGAACAGATAAACGGGGAGATGAGAGGGAGAGAAGGAGGAGAGGCGTCTGCAGGGAGGCTTGTCTTGAGAGACTCTCCTGTTCCTTTGAAGATTTTGCCTCTCCTCCCGGTCCTATCAACGTCAATCAGTGCAGCCTCTTGGTGATGATGATGGTGATGATGATGGTGATGGTGATGAGGATGATGGTGATAATGACGATGGTGGTGATGGTGAGGATGATGATGATGGTGAGGATGACGATGGTGATGGTGGTGATGATGGGGATGGTGATGATGACGATAATGATGGTGATGACGATGATGGTGATGATGATGATGATGGTGGTGAGGACGATGATGATGATGACGACGATGATGATGATGATGATAGTGATGGGGATGATGAATATGATGGCGACGATGACGGTGATGGTGATGATGACGATGATGGTGATGATGACGATAATGATGGTGATAATGACGATGGTTATGAGAAGTGATGACGGTGATGGTGATGATGACGGTGATGGTGATGATGACGATAATGATGGTGATAATGACAATGATGGTGATGATGACGGTGATGGTGATGATGACGATAATGATGGTGATAATGACGATGATGGTGATGATGACGGTGATGGTGATGATGACGGTGATGGTGATGATGACGGTGATGGTGATGATGACGATAATGATGGTGATGATGACGATAATGATGGTGATGATGACGATAATGATGGTGATAATGACAATGATGGTGATGATGACGGTGATGGTGATGATGACGATAATGATGGTGATAATGACAATGATGGTGATGATGACGGTGATGGTGATGATGACGATAATGATGGTGATACGGTGACAATGAGAGTGACGATAATGATGACAATGATGGTGATGATGACGATGATAATGATGATGACGGTGATGGTGATGATGACGATAATGATGGTGATAATGATGGTGATGGTGATGATGACGATAATGATGGTGATAATGACAATGATGGTGATGATGACGGTGATGGTGATGATGACGGTGATGGTGATGATGACGATAATGATGGTGATAATGACAATGATGGTGATGATGACGGTGATGGTGATGATGACGGTGATGGTGATGATGACGATAATGATGGTGATAATGACAATGATGGTGATGATGACGGTGATGGTGATGGTGATGATGACGATAATGATGGCGATAATGACAATGATGGTGATGATGACGGTGATGGTGATGATGACGATAATGATGGTGATAATGACAATGATGGTGATGATGACGGGAAGGTGGATTGATGACGGTGGATGTGATGATGACATAATGATGGTTGATAAGACAATAATGTGATGATGACGGTGAATGGTGAGGATGAAGACGATAATGAAGGTGATAATGACATGATGTGGATGACGTGATGGTGATGATGACGTGATGGTGATGATGACGGTGATGGTGATGATGACGATAATGATGGTAAGATGACGATAATGATGGTGATATGACGATAATGATGGCAAATACAATGAAGGTGATGAGGACGGTGATGGTGATCATGACGATAATGATGTGATAATGACAATGATGGTGATGTGACGGTGGGATGGATGGATGATGACGATAATGATGGTGATAATGCAATGAATGGTGATGATGACGAGGCTGGTGAATGATGACGATGATAGTGATGATGAACGATAATGATGGCGATAAATGACAATGATGGTGCTTGATACGATAATGGATGGTGATAATGATGGTGATTGGTGAAGTTGATGATGACGATAATGATGGTGATAATGACAATTTGAATGGAGATGATACGGTGATGGTGATGATGACGATAATGAGTGGATAATGCTTGTGATCGGTGATGGGATATGACGATAATGATGGTGAAATGACAATGAATGTGATGATGACGGTGAGGTGATGATGACGGTGAAGGTTGATGATGACGAATAATGATGGAGAAAATGACAATGATGGGGGAGATGACGGTGATGTTGGATGGTGATGATGACGATAATGATGGGGAGATAATGAAACAAATTAAATGAGGGTGATGATCCGGTGATGGTGATGAAGACGATAATGATGGTGAAATGACGATGATGGTGATGAGGACGGGTGATGGAGATGATGACGGTGATGGTGATGATGACGTGATGGTGATAATGACAATGAATTGTGAGATGACGGATGATAGTGATGATTACGATAAAGATGCGATAATGAACAATGATGGTGATGATGACGGTGATGGTGATGATGACGATAATATGTGATAAGAAATGAATGGTGATGATGACGGTGATGGTGGTGATGACGATAATGATGGTGATGATGACGATGATGGTGATGATGACGATGATGGTGATGATGACGGTGATGGTGATGATGACGATAATGATGGTGATGATGACGATAATGATGGTGATGATGACGATAATGATGGTGATAATGACAATGATGGTGATGATGACGGTGATGGTGATGATGACGATAATGATGGTGATAATGACAATGATGGTGATGATGACGGTGATGGTGATGATGACGATGATAGTGATGATGACGATAATGATGGCGATAATGACAATATGTGATGATGACCGATAAAATGGTGAATTATGACAATGAGGGAGATGATGACGATGGATAGTGCTGATGACGATTAATGATGGTTGATAATGACAATGATTGAGATGAGACGATGATGGGATGATGACGAAATGATGTGATAATTGACAATGAAGGGATGATGACGGTGATGGTGATGATGACGGTGATGGTGATGATGACGATGATGGTGGTGATGACGAGAATGATGGTGATAATGAGAGTGATGGTGATGATGACGATAATGATGGTGATAATGATGGTGATGGTGATGGTGATGATGACGATAATGATGGTGATAATGATGACCGATAACTGCATGGCCGCTAATGGCCAATGATGGTGAAGATGACGATAAGGTATGTGATAATGATGGGATGTGATGGTGATGATGCGTACTGATGGTGGATAATGGCCATGATGGGTGATGGACGGTGGATGGTGATGAAGGACGATAATGATGGTGATGATGACGGTGATGGTGATGATGACGATAATGATGTTGTTAATGAATGGTGATGGTGATGGTGATGATGACGATAATGATGGTGATAATGACAATGATGGTGATGATGACGGTGATGGTGATGATGACGGTGATGGTGATGATGACGACGAATGAATGATTGGTGATAATTGACGATAATTATGGTGAAGATGACGGTGTTGCTGGTGATAGTGCTGATGACGATAATGATGGTGATAATGACAATGATGGTGATGATGACGGTGATGGTGATGATGACGATAATGATGGTGATAATGACGATGAGGGGATGAGGTGATGATGACAATTATGATGGTGATAATGTCAATTGATGGTGATGATGAAGCGATGGTGATGATGACGATAATGATGGTGATAATGACGATGATGGTGATGATGACGGTGATGGTGATGATGACGGTGATGGTGATGATGACGGTGATGGTGATAATGACAATGATGGTGATGATGACGGTGATAGTGATGATGACGATAATGATGGCGATAATGACAATGATGGTGATGATGACGGTGATGGTGATGATGACGATAATGATGGTGATAATGACAATGATGGTGTTGATACGGTGATGGTGATGTTGAAGAGAAGGAATGGTGAAAATTGACGATGATGGTGATGATGGACGGGGAGGGTGTTGATTGACGGTGATGGTGAGATGACGATAATGATGGTGATGATGACGATAATATGTGAGATGACGATGATGAATGGCGATAATGAAATGATGGTGATGATGACGGTGATGGTGATGATGACGATAATGATGGTGATAATGACAATGATGGTGATGATGACGGTGATGGTGATGATGACGATGATAGTGATGATGACGATAATGATGGCGATAATGACAATGATGGTGATGATGACGATAATGATGGTGATAATGACAATGATGGTGATGGTGATGATGACGATAATGATGGTGATAATGACAATGATGGTGATGATGACAGATGATGTGATGATGCCGATAATGATGGTGTAATGAACATGATGTGATATGACGGTGATGGTGATGGAGACGATAATATGTGATAATGGTCAATGATTGTGAGGATGACGAATAATGTTGGGATAAATGACGTCATATGATGGTGATAATGACCATGATGGTGAAATGATGATGATTGACGCGATAATGATGGCGATAATGACAATGTGGTGATGATGGACGGTGATGGTGATGATTGAACGATAATGATGGTGATAATGACAAAGATTGATGAGGACGCTGATGGTGATGATGACGTGTAATGATGGTGAAATGATGACGATAATGATGGTGATAATGCGACAATGAAGATGTGATGATGACGGTGAATGGTGAAGATGGACGTGATGGTTGATGATGACGAAAGATGGTGATGATGACGATAATGATGGTGATGATGAGATAATGATGCGATAGTGACAATGATGGTGGATGATGACGGTGAAGGGTGATGATGGACGATAATGATAGGTGATAAAGAACAGGATGGTGATGATGACGTAGATGGTGATGATGACGATGATATTGATGATGACGATAATGATGGCGAATCATGAACATTGATGAGTGATGATGACGATATGAAGGTGATAATGACAATGGATGGTGTGATTGGTGGGGGGTTGACGATGATGTGATGATGCGAAATGATGGTGATGATGATGTAAAGAGGTGATGAATGACAATGATGGTGATGAAGGAGACGTGATGGTGATGATGACGGTGATGGTGATGATGACGGTGATGGTGATGATGACGATAATGATGGTGATAATGACAATGATGGTGATGATGACGGTGATGGTGATGATGACGATCATGGGATGGTGATAATGGGCAATAAAGATGGTGCATAATGACGACAATGATGGTGAACATATGACGATGACAATGATGGTGATGATGACGGTGATGGTGATGATGACGGTGATGGTGATGATGACTATAATGATGGTGATAATGGCAATGATGGTGATGATGACGATAATGATGGTGATAATGACGATAATGATGGTGATAATGACAATGATGGTGATGATGACGGTGATGGTGATGATGACGGTGATGGTGATGATGACGATGACGGTGATGATGACGGTGATGGTGATGATGACGGTGATGGTGATGATGACGATAATGATGGTGATAATGACAATGATGGTGATGATGACGATGATAATGATGATGACGGTGATGGTGATGATGACGATAATGATGGTGATAATGATGGTGATGGTGATGATGACGATAATGATGGTGATAATGACAATGATGGTGATGATGACGGTGATGGTGATGATGACGGTGATGGTGATGATGCCGTAAGGGATGGTGATAATGACAATGATGGTGTATGATTGACGGTGATGTGATGATGACTATAAATGATGGTGATAATGACAATGATGGTGTAATGACAATGCTGGTGATGATTGACGAGTTAAGGTGATGATGACGGTGATGGTGCTGATGATAAATGCTGGTGCTAATGGAATGATGTAGATGTGACGATAATATGGTGATCCTGGACGATCCTGATGGTGATCCTGGCACAATGATGGTTGATGCTTGACGGTGATGTGATGATGACGGTGTGATGGTGATGATGACGATGACGGTGATGATGACGGTGATGGTGATGATGACGATAATGATGGTGATGATGACGATAATGATGGTGATAATGACAATGATGGTGATGATGACGGTGATGGTGATAATGACGATAATGATGGTGATAATGACAATGATGGTGATGATGACGGTGATGGTGATGATGACGATGACGGTGATGATGACGGTGATGGTGATGATGACGATAATGATGGTGATGATGACGATAATGATGGTGATAATGACAATGATGGTGATGATGACGGTGATGGTGATGATGACGATGACGGTGATGATGACGGTGATGGTGATGATGACGATAATGATGGTGATGATGACGATAATGATGGTGATAATGACAATGATGGTGATGATGACGGTGATGGTGATGATGACGATGACGGTGATGATGACGGTGATGGTGATGATGACGATAATGATGGTGATGATGACGATAATGATGGTGATAATGACAATGATGGTGATGATGACGATGATAGTGATGATGACGATAATGATGGTGATAATGACAATGATGGTGATGATGACGATGATGGTAATATGACGGTGATGGTGATGATGACGATAATGATGGTGATAATGACAATGATGGTGATGATGACGGTGATGGTGATGATGACGATAATGATGGTGATAATGACAATGATGGTGATGATGACGGTGATGGTGATGATGACGGTGATGGTGATGATGACGATAATGATGGTGATAATGACAATGATGGTGATGATGACGGTGATGGTGATGATGACGATAATGATGGTGATAATGACAATGATGGTGATAATGACAATGATGGTGATGATGACGGTGATGGTGATGATGACGATAATGATGGTGATAATGACAATGATGGTGATGATGACGGTGATGGTGATGATGACGATAAAAAATGATGGTGATGATGACGATGATGGTGATGATGACGATAATGATGGTGATAATGACAATGATGGTGATGATGACGGTGATGGTGATGATGACGATAATGATGGTGATAATGACAATGATGGTGATGATGACGGTGATAGTGATGATGACGATAATGATGGTGATAATGACGGCGATGGTGATGATAATGACGATGATGATAGTGACTACGTTAATAACGATTTTGGTTATACTGAATATAGAAATTATAATGTATTGATGACAATGATATAGAGATAGGAGAAAATGTAAAGTCATTTTGATGGTTAAATGTCGTATTTGGGGCCATTCATTTACGTGAACATTTTTCCCGTCTGTCAGATTCTCTCTCACTTCTCTCTCTCTCTCTGTATTCTATCTATCTATACTATCCTCTCTCTCTCTCTCTCTCTCGCTCCTTCTCTCTCTGTCTGTCTGTCTCCTCCACTCACTCTCTCTTTCGCTCTCTCTCTCTCTCTCTCCTCACTCTCTCCTCTCTCAGTGGCGTCTCTCCGCTCGCCTTCCGTCACCTCTCTCTCTCTTTCCTCCTCTTTCCTCTCTCCTCTCTCTCTCTCTCTTTCCTTTTCTCTCTCTCTTCTCTCTCTCTCCTCCCTCCTCTCTCTCTCTCTATAAATATATATATATATATATATATAATATATATATATATATATATATATATATATATATATATATCATATCCTGAGAAGTAATACATAAATCTATTGATTTTCCCAAACACGCATGTATACGGCTATTTATAGATTTTTTTTTTTTTTTTCTCATGTGAATCTATCTTTACTTAACTGTCAAGCTTTATCCTACATGTTTATTTACTATAAGAGAGTGAGTGAGAATGAGAGAGAGAGAGAGAGAGAGAGAGAATGAGAGATAGAAAGATAGAGAAAGAGAGCGAGAGACAGTTATGTATACGTGTATGCACCTTGTTTTAAGATCGAAACAAATGAATGCCGAATATAGTCATACCAATGGATTTTTCTTTATTAGGATTTTATTAGATTGTTAATGCTTTTCAATATTCCTTTAGCCACCTATTTTTTTGCCAGTGTCATTTTTTTTTTTTTTATGTTTATTCGCATTATATATGAACACAGACCTATTTTCCAACCTAACGTATATATATCACAATAATTTCAAATCTTAGTACTCAGAAAAGTAAAAAGATAATACTTCAGATGCTTTATCAAGCATTTATCATCTATCTTGTTTGAACATGATTGAATTTATATCAAGGAGAGAATTCGCCTCAGCTGTACCTGACCTTGACTGATAGTTCCAAGCAATTGAACCATAAAAAAACTATTAATCCAAAGGTCTTAATATTAACGATTTATTACAAAAGTATTTTCTTTGTAAAGGATATGGGTATATTTGACAATGATTCTATGTAGCTTTATATATTGTTAGGATGATTTCGTATGTTTTCTGTGTTTGTATATGTGTTTAAGTGTGTTTCCATTGGTGGGTGGGTGTGTTTGTGTGTGTTTCTGTATGTGTGTATATGTGTGTGTGTTTGTGTGTATGTGTGTGTTTGTGTGTGTGTATATGTGTTTGTGTGTATGTGTGTGTTTGTGTTTATATGTGTATATGTGTGTGTGTGTGTGTTCTAATTGCGTGTGCTTATGTATAATGTAAATACATATTTATATCTAAGTTGCTTTTTGTCTTCATCATTTTTTTAAAGACTTTCTCTTGGGACAGCACAAGTCATTGCAACACTGTCTAATGAATTTCCAAACGCTATTGCATGAACCTCTGACAGCGTGTGGCGTCAGCTGAAGACATTGCGTTACAATTCATATTTCAGTCCCTGTGAGGTGGAAAGTTCCCCTGTGTTGCAAGGTAGTATTGCAGACTCACTGGAAGGTATGATGGAAGGATAAAGTTAACTTGGTGACAGATAGAGAGTGTATGAGAGAGAGAGAGAGAGATAGAAAGAAAGAGGGAGAAGGAGAAGGAGAGAGAGTGTGTGTGTGAGAGAGAGAAAAAAAGAGAGAGGGAGAGGGAGAAGGAGAGAGAGTGTGTATGTGAGAAAGAGAGAGATGGAGGGAGAGAGAGAGAGAGATGGAGAAGGAGAAAGAGAGAGAGAGTGTGTGTGTATGAGAGAAAGAGAGGATGACGGATCATATGATGGTGATAATGAAATGATGGTGATGATGACGGGGATGGGTGATGATGCGATGACGGTCTGATGACGCGTTGATGGTGATGATGACGAGAATGATGGTGATGTGACGATATTTGATGGTGTGATAATGATAATGATGTGATGAAGACGATGATGGTGATGATGTCGATAATGAAGGTGATAATGACAAGATGGTGATGATGACGCTGATGGTAATATTACGGTGATGGTGTGTGACGATAATGAAGGTGAATATGACTGAGGTTGATGATGACGGTGATGGTGATGATGACGATAATGATGGTGATAATGACAATGATGGTGATGATGACGGTGATGGTGATGATGACGGTAATGGTGATGACGCGAATGATGGTGATGACGCGAATGATGGTGATGATGACGGTGGATGTAGATGATGCCGATAAGATGGTGATAATGACAAAGATGGTGATAATGGACAATGATGGTGATGATGACGGTAGATGGGCTTATGACGATAAGGATGTTGCTAATGACAATGATGGTGATGATGACGGATGATGGTGATGATGACGAAATGATGGTGTAATGACAATGATGGTGCTGATGACGCTACTGAATGGTGCTAAATGACAAAGATGGTGATGATGACGAGTGATGGTGATGGATAACGATATGATGGTTGATAATGACAATGATGGTGTGATGACGGTGATCGTGATGGATGCGATAATGATGGTGATAATGACGGCTATGTGATGATAATGACGATGATGATGTGACTAGTAAAAACGATTATTGGTTACAACTGAATATCGATAATATAAATTGTATGGATGACAATGATGATTGGTGATAGGAGAAAAATGCAAATTCATATTGATGGTTAAATTGTATTTGGGGATATTCAATTATTTGAACATTTTGCCCGATGTTCGAATCTCTCTCTCTCTTCTCTCTTCTGTCTTATCTATCTATCAATCTTCTCTCTCTCACTTTCCTTCTCTCTCTGTTTC
>NW_028234442.1:19389939-19394939 GCF_977035675.1 Penaeus japonicus
AATGTCCCTATACTTTGCAGACAATACAACTCAATAGCTTCATTTGTGCCTCGACCGCCTCCTATCTCAACCATTTTTTCCCTTCCTTTCTACTCCCTCTGTCACCAGTCTAGATATTGAATTATTTATCTCTCTATCTATCTATTGATCTATCTATTGTACCTCAACCACCTTCCATATAAACCATTTTTCCCTTCCTTTGTGCTACCTCTGTCACCAGTCTAGATATTGCATCATTTCTCTCTATCTATTTATCTATCTATCTATCAATCTATATATATATATGTATATACATATATATATATCTTTATCTCTCTTTATCTCCCTTTATCTCTCTTTACCTCTCTATCTATCTATCTATCTATCTCTCATTCTCTCTCTTTCTCTCTCTCTCTCTCTTATTCACTCACTCACTCTCTCCCTCTTTCTCTCTCTCTCTCTCTCACTCTCTCCCTCACTCTCTCTCTCTCTCTCTCTCTCTCTCTCTCTCTCTCTCTCTCTCTCTCTCTCTCTCTCTCTCTCTCTCTCTCTCTCTCTTTCTATATATATATATATATATATATATATATATATATATATATATATATATATATATATATATATATATATATTTCTCTCCCTCCAACTAACTTCATACACTACCCGCAGACAGAATATAGATTTTATATTTCCATTTTTTTCTGGTAACACTGGATCCTATATCTTACCTCTTATTGGTTCAGATAGAAATATTAGGCCTGAAAGTCGCAAAACAGTGGTAAAATAGATGGAGGTATATCGTAATAAATACCTGTTTTTTTATTTGTTTGTTTATCAAAGCAGCCTGGTTGATTTCGTTTCTATATGCTGTATATGTCTATATCTATGTTCATTTACTATTACTATCTCTCTCTATTTAATTTACTATCACTATCTCTCTCTATCTACAATCGTTGTTGAATTGTGTATGAGTGTGTGTATGTGTGTATGTGTGTGTGTGTGTGTGTACGGGAGAGAGGGGGGGGGATTTGCGTGTATATGTGTTCTATCTTTCCTTTTTATTACCTATTAGTCCAAATTTCAGTTAACACATGTATGTATGTATGTATACTCATGGAGACCAAGTAAGTTTGCGGTCTCAATAACAAGGGCTTGTAAACAACTCCCTAATGCAAGGATTCTATAAGAACTGAAAATCAAACAGTCTAATCAAATATGTTCCTTTGCACTTGCGCTTGTCTTTTTTAATGTAATTTGAAGCACGCATACTTTGTTACTTTGTTAGGAAAACCACACACACATACATATACTTACACACACTCACACATACACTTACACACACTCACACAAACAAGCACACACACATACACTTACACATACTCACACACACAAGCACACACACACACATACACTTACACACACTCACACAAACAAGCACACACACACACACACACGCACAGACAAACATACACACACTCAAACACTTATACGTATACAATTACTCACGCGCATATGTAAATTGAAATTCTAAAGTTTAAAAGCCTTTTTTTATGTGGGTGCCAGATGTTTTCCCAATACTTCTATGCGTTGCGAAAGAAACATTCTCACGAGGGTTAAATTTTTGTGCCAAATAACTTTTTTTTTTTTTTTTCTTTTTTTTGTAACAATTGTGATAGAAGTTTCTTAGAATCTATTTGTTGATTCTATTTATTTTTTCCCTGTGGATACGGAATGGTGTTTTACCCTTACAACTTAAAATGAAGTGTTGTCATCTTTAGAAACTTATGCCAAGATTAAGAATCCATATTACGAAAAAAAAGCGTTCACGTTTAAGCCTTTTACTCAAACATAGTACATTTGCAAAGCGAAAAGCTTGTACTTGTAATCATATATCACATATATAAACATTAGAGCAATGTTTCTAGTAAATGTTGTTACATTAAGGCTGAAAATTATATTAATACAGCAAGTTATATCATCATTGATGTTGAGACAAAACTCAGAAATTCTCCTTCAGATCCGGTCATGCGCCACGGGGTGTGTATGAGCCAATCAGCGACCCGATCTCGCCGCTGCCTCACAACCAATGGAAATGCAGCGAACTTCTTAGCCAATGAAAACTCATACTCTTCATCTATTTTAGTCGTGGTTACTTTGTCCTTTCCCTTTTGTCTTTATAACATTGTTACGTATCATTGTGTTTTTTTTTTCGCCGATTGCCACAATTAATTGTTGACCTTAGTTATTACTGTTATTATTGAATCAACAGAGTTCATTATGAAAAATGTAGAAAAAAAGTATAAATGATACTGAATCATTTCCACAACGCAAGAGATGTAATTGACAAGTTTCGGAGTACTCTGTCATCAGAACTACATATTACATACTATAATAAGCACCTAAGTACATATATATCGGCTAAGAGCTGACTATTCAGCTGATACCCGTGACCTCTCGCTCGTTATCCGCATAATAGGCGTTGCCGTGACGTTGATAATTTGAAATGGCCTGACGCTGTGTTCATGTTCTCCTCCGTCGCGATGTATGCAGCTTCTATCATTTTCCTTTTCAATTTAGTTAATCCTTCATGAATCACTTTGGATCGCTTTCAGTCCGGTAGGTGTCCTGCTTTATCTACGTGTATCAAAATGGCGTTGGAAGTTCTGTGGTGACGGAAGTCCGCTCGATGTTCGCTGATTCTGGTGCTGAAGCCACGTCCTGTTTCATCATTGTAAGATTTCTCACATACGTTGCACGGTTTGCAATATAAGGCGCTGTCAGGATTCTTAGTGGACGGCTTTCTGTCTCGTGCTAGGTTACTTATTTCTGTACCAGAAGCATTGGCGATCTTGATGGTGCTTCTGAAATGTTTACTAACCGCCTCGGAGATGCTGCACTCAGGCAGCACAAAGAACTTAGAAAGAGGAGAGGGTTCGGTTTCCGACCTCGCTATAATGAACTCTGCCTTTGATGTACTTTATTTCATCGTCTAAGAATTCAGGGCTGTAAATCGTCAAAGCCCTGAAGAATAACCCTATACCGACTCCCGATTGAGTTTTATTATTGTGCGGCGAGTAATAACAGATTTTTTTTTTCTCTCTCTCTTACACCAAAAACGTAGGTCGTAATCGCCCCGATGGATCACAGTATCGAGAAAGATTAGCTTCTGACATTTCTCTTCCTCTATAGTAAACTGAATCTTGTCATGGACGGCATTCAGTTGCGTTGGCGCTTGATGTAAGCATGATCTCCTGGGGACGATTACCATGACGTCATCATAACCAAGTCGAACGTCTGCCGACTATTATTCCTGTAGTTTTCCCTTTCTAATGTTTCCATAAAGAGGCAGGCCAGAACCGCGCTCAGTGGTGAGTCCATAGCGAGACCGTTGACCTGTCGATACTCCTCTCCTGCAAACTTGAAAGACCAGAAGTTCATGCGCAGTTTTACGAGTTCTATGAAGCCTTGTTCGGGCAGCGGAATAAAAGATCTTTTATGGTGCTGACGACTGAACTCTCCATCCCTTCTAAGTATGTATGTATGTGTGTGTGTGTGTGTGTGTGTGTGTGTGTATGTATGTATGTATGTATGTATATATATATATATATATATATATATGTGTGTGTGTGTGTGTGTGTGTGTGTGTGTGTGTGTGTGTGTGTGTGTGTGTGTGTATACATATATACATATATATAGATAGATAGATAGATAGATATACAGAGATAGATAGATAGATAGATATACATATATAGATGTATGTATGTATATTTATATACATTCATGGTGTTCTGCGACACATCTTGATATGATTGTTACAATTTATTGATACGATTAATAAACGATAAGAAAAAAATACAATTCGTATTATCATGTGTTGTAGCACGGAGCTCTAGAACCCGTGGCCCCTTTAAAAAATGTGCAACTGTTACTTGTACTCTGTAAAGAACAAAGTGCTTAAATATTCTTGATATGTATGAAGTATTGTAGATCTGGTTATTCATTAGCCTACGGATATGATGACACTCTTTCATCTATGAACACTTCTATCACACATCCTTGTTTAACCCTTTTCAATCTTATATGTGTATAGATCATCTAAATCCACATTGACCTGTTTTGATACCGACTTGGGTAGTAGCACTTTGACATGCAAGAGCTATAACATATCATTTCTATGACTTAAATCATAACAAATGAATGAAATAGTGGACTTTCCAATGGCGGTGTGAAAGGGGGAGAAACATCCCCGTAGAGTTTACCAGCTGTCAGGAACATTAATGACCTTTCAGATCTTCGTGGAAAGTTTATATGACATTAGTTACGATGTCATTCCTTAGTTCATAAGCTAAACTATGAACATTTGTTTTCTCTCACTTCACTGGATTTTTTTTTTTCTTTTCTTTGGGAGGGGGGTTCCTTTTCTAAACATGTTTGGAGAAAATACATTTAACTTTAAATGTTTCTATATATAAATAAATCGAAAAAAGAGTTTCCATGACTCTGATAAAGAACAACGTCCCCCCCCAAAAAAAAATAAAAAAATAAAACTTTCTATGAGTGCCAACTAACGAGCAAAATCACGGCAAGACCCTCCTCTTCCTCCTTCTCCTCCTTCTTCTTCTTCTTCTTCTTCTTCTTCTTCTTCTTCTTCTTCTTCTTCTTCTTCTTCTTCTTCTCCTCCTCCTCCTCCTCCTCCTCCTCCTCCTCCTCCTCCTCCTCCTCCTCCTCCCTCCCCCAGTTAGTGAGGTCGAGCGCCCTGCCGTGACGCTGTGCCTTTGGAGAGCAATCGAGGAAGACCTTCCTGATGGGCAAGGACCTTCCAGAGAAAGTGTCTTTATAACGAGGTTCAGGTGCTTGCAATCGCCCATCCTACGATGGCTAAAAGCAAGAGATAGAAAGAGAGAGAGAGAGGGTGGAGATAGCGAAAGAGAGAAAAAGAGAGAAAGAGAAAGAAAGAGAGAAACAGATAGAAAGAGAGAGAAAGAGAGAGACAGAAAGAAGGAGAGAAAAAGAGAGAATCA
>NW_028234442.1:19397439-19402439 GCF_977035675.1 Penaeus japonicus
TCACAAGCGCCTAGAAAAGAATATTAGGGAATTCTACAGTGTGAGCGAAAGAGTAGTTTCTGTAATACTGAAACTAAACAACAAATATAACCTAAAAAGTTATCCAAGTGTACGCTCCTACCAGCAGTCATAGTGATGAGGAGATAGAGAGCTTCTATGAAGATGTGCAAGCAGCTACCGATAGAGCAAAAACCCATATTACCGTAATTATGGGGGATTTGAATACCAAGTTAGGAATAAGAGAAGATAGGGAAACCTCAGTTGGGAAACATGGAATAGGCACCAGAAACGAGAGAGGGCAAAGGCTAATAGAATTCGCTGAAGCTCGATCCCTTGAAATTATGAATACATTCTTCGAAAAGAGACCCGGGAGGAAATGGACATGGAAATCACCATCCGGCATTAAAAACGAAATTAACTTCATAATCACCAAGAGGCGCGACATTATACAAGACGTAACCGTTATGAATAAAGTAAATGTCGGTAGCGACCATAGACTGGTCAGAAGTAGAGTAAAGCTACAGCTAAGAAGGGAACGAAATAAACTTATACAGAAGCCTCTCGTTAATCTAATTAACATTTAGAATAGGGCGACGGAATTCAGTATCAACATCCGAAACAAATACTCAGCTCTCGAAGAAGATCTTGACATAGACCAAATGAACGACCAATTCAGTGAGATATTAAAGGAAGCTGCACTTGAAATAGGGGGTAAAGACGAAAAAGAAAAGTTCAGTAAACTTTTGGTAGAGACAATAAAAGCTTATGAAACAGCGTAGGGACCTGAAAACAACATCAATTAGAGACAAGATAGAATCTGCAGAGCTGACTAAGACGATAATCAAGAAGAAAGAGGATGTACGCAAATTTAACATACGAAAAATATATGAAACTTTGCTTGCCGGCACCAGCTTTAAGGCAACAAAGAGGAGGCTCGGAATAGGAAAAAAAACAAAATAAGAAACCCAATATAGAGGTGACATACAATAAAAAATGAAATTATCAAAGTAATAGAAGACTTATACCGCGACTTATATCACTCAAACGATCAACCACGTACGGAGACAAACACAATTGGAGACGTTCCAAACATTACAGTAGAGGAAGTAAATAGGGCACTAAAAGCCATAAAAATAGGAAAAACATCAGGAGAAGATGGCATTAATGTAGATCTTTTTCAAGATGCAGGAGAGATTGCGGCAGTAAAACTGGCCAATCTTTTTAACAGATGTCTAAGCCTCGGTAAAACTCCGAAATCCTGGAAAAACGCAATAATAATTTTAATGCACAAATTGAAATTGAAATTGAAATTGAAACATTTTATTTAGCCATTAAATGATACATATTAAGATACAATTTGTACAAGTGTTGGCTAAGCCTTTTGAGAACAAAAGTTCTCTTGAAGGCTTCATACAATGTTATTACCTAATAAATACACATACATATATTTGATATCGGCTAATTTCAGTTATCGAGATACATATATAGGTGATACTATGAATATGCAATGAGGAAAAAGAAGATGTGATATGATATTATATTACTTTGTACATAGAAATATATTTGATATGACAAAATATTATATTACACGTGCATATATAACTCAATATTATATCACACACACACACACACACACACACACACACACACACACACACACACACACACATATATATATATATATATATATATATATATATATATATATATATATATATATATATTGATTATGATGCAGTATTACATTATGCGAACATAATACTTATTCATTACAATACACACATGAATATAATTAACATGACAAAATATTACATTTTATACACATATATTTGATATGACACAAATTACCTTATACACAGGTATATTTGATATGGTTTAGTTAAATAAACATAATATATAATTCGATTGAAATTAGTTATTATACACATATTGACACAGGTAAAATTACAACATGATATATGATTTATGGTTGCTGATTACATTTTTTCAAATAATTTTTAAGAGTTGGAATATCTTGATATTAAGTAAAACTTAAGAGCTATCTTAAAGCTTGGCAGAGTTTGTTTTTGTCTAATATGGTCTGGGAGGCTGTTCCATACCTTAACACCATGATAATTAATGAAAGTTTTGGACTGATCAGATCTGCATAATGGATATTTTAGTAGAGTATCGTTTCTCAATTCATATCGAGAGTTCGATCTATGAGTGAACATATCATTTTGCAAGAGGTTGACGGATTTAAAAGTAAATATTGCAGAACAGTAGTCGTTGATTTCTTTAAACTTAAGCAATTTTTGGTTGAAACACGTATCATTTGTATGGTCATACTTTCTTAGGAATGCTATATTTCGAATTATTTTTTTCTGGGTAATGACAAGGGACTTCGTGCAATTGGTTGGAACAGCTCCCCAGACTACGTGGCAGTATATTAGCTGGGGAAATATTAAGGAATAATATATTTGTTTTAATGCGTGAGTTGTGAGGGTATTACGAACATGGTAAATCATTCCACAGTGTTTACTTAATTTGTTTTGGAGTTCGTAAATATGATCATACCATAATAATCTATAATCAATTATGACACCGAGAAATTTTGTCTTTGTTTCTTGCTTAACAATTTTGTTATTTATATAAAGTGATGGAATATTATCAGGGATGTTTTTGTTCCTATGAAATATGATGTAGTGAGTTTTTTCGAGGTTGAGAGTGAGTTTGTTGCTTAAAATCCATTTATTGACTTGTTTAAGTTCTTCATTGACACTACTAATTAGATCATGAATATTTGGTCCACTTAGTATCAGGTTGCTATCATCCGCAAATAGCGTGAATTTTAGAGTGTTACTACAATTGATAAAGTCATTTATGAAAAGTAGAAAAAGATAAGGGCCTAAAATTGACCCTTGTGGTACACCATGTTTGACTGTGAGTGTGTGAGATTTATGTTTATTATAATAGACAAATTGTGATCTATTGCTAAGGTATGTTTTAAACCATTTATTTGCCATTCCTCTAATTCCATAAGTGTCTAATTTATCCAAGAGGATGTTGTGGTCGACAGTGTCGAATGCTTTGCTGAAATCTAAAAAAACTGCAATGGAATACTGATTGTCATCAAAAGCCCTTAGGATGCGCTCAGTGAAGGAAATGAGTGCTGTTTCTGTGGACTTTCCCTTCGAGAAGCCGAACTGGGAGTCATTTATGATGTTATTGTCACCGCAAAAACTGTTTAATCTTGTAAAAGCAAGTTTCTCTAGAATTTTGCTGAATCCAGAGAGGAGGGAAATAGGTCGATAATTAGAAATCTTGCTTTTGTCACCTGATTTGAAAATTGGAATGACTTTAGCCATTTTCATTTTGTCGGGGAAAATTCCTTCTCGAAATGAAGCATTGAAAATGTCAACCATTACAGGAGCAATTGCATGAGATACTTTTTTTATTAGCATCATCGGTATGCCATCAGGTCCTGGTGAGCATTCTTTCATTGATTTAACAGCATTGATAAATTCTGATTCACAGATTGGCGCCATTGCCATGCTGTTTCTTTGGTGACCATGTAAGAAACGTTTAAATTCATTATCATCAGCAGTTGGATTATTAGCAAGTCGTTTTGTTGCATTATCAAAGTGGTTATTGAACGCTTTTGAAATTTCTGCAGCGTCATTGGTTAACCTACTGTTTAGATTAAAATTGTTTATATTGTTTTCTTGGATATTTCTATTCAAGATAGATCTGATGATATCCCAAGTTTTTTTAGAGTTGCTCGAGTACTGGTTAAGTTTTTGTTTATAATAGACGGATTTTGCGACCTTGATGGCATGAGATACTTGGTTGCGGATATTCCTGAATGCATCTCCATAAGTGAGAGGATATTTGGAAAATTTTCTCTGCAGTTGGTGTTTTTCTTTAATTAAAACTTTGATGTCAGGAGTGATATAGGGCTTATTAATGGATTTGGTCTTAACCATTTTAGTTTTCGTGGGGAAAAATTTGTTAAAAGATGCTATGAATATTGTGATGAAATTTTCATACTTCACATTAGCATTATTCCCGACGTGAACAAGATCCCAGTTGACTGAGCTTAAGTGATTTAAAAATAATTCTATATTCATATCAGAGTAATCATGATATTGAATTTCAATCTTTTTACTTGTTGATTTCTTTGAATCGTATAAAAATCTGGCGTACACAGGGAAATGATCTGATATGTATGAATATATAATGGAGGACTCAGTTAAATTTGATATGTCATTTGTCCAAATGTGATCTATCAATGTAGCTGATGCACGATGCACTCGGGTCGGCTTTGTTATACAATTGTAAAACATGTTTTCATGAAATAGATTCTCAAGTTCTCTTACATTTGGGTTTTGTCTACTTAAAAGATTTATATTAAAATCACCGGTAATATAACACCTTTTGTTTTCTCTGCTAATAATTCTTAATATATTATATAATTTCTCTATAAATGTGGTAAATGAGGTCTTTGGTCGGAAATATATTATCCCAATAATCACTCTGTTTGTATTTTGATGAATTTCAACAAACAGCGATTCTATCATTGGTTCTTTTAATGTTAAATCATCTCTTGCAAAGGAGTGACATGAGTTTTTGGCAAATATGGCAGTGCCTCCACTTACGCGTGTTACATTATTGGTATACTTAGTGTAATTTGGGATGTTGTAAAGATGTTGGATATCATCAGTTAATTTCGTTTCGCATAAGCAGATAGCATCTAAATTAAATTTAAATGGTGCAATGCATTCCGTCAGAAATTCATCAAAATGTTCTGGTAGACTATGGATATTATAGGCTAGGACTGAATACAAAGGCTGTTGGTTTGACTCGTGATTGAGAGATTCAGGAAAAACATATTTACAATTCTGAAAGTTAAGTACACTTAGAAAAACATTATGAGATACTGAGTCATCATGACTGCCTTTATTTTCATTACAGTTTTCAAGGTTCATGTTATCAAGTACATTGAAAGGAATGGTAGAGTT
>NW_028234442.1:19445188-19447688 GCF_977035675.1 Penaeus japonicus
ATATATAAATATATATAAATTATATATATATATATAATATAATATATATATAATATATATATATGCATATACATATATATATATATATATATATAATATATACTATATGATATATAATATGTAAATATATATATATAATATTATAATATAAATATAGTAATATATATATACATAAATAAATATATATATATATATATATATATATATATTTATATATGTATGTGTGTGTATATATATATATATATATATATATATATATATATATATTTATCTATATGTATGTTGCTGTATATATATATATGATAAAAATATATATATAAATATATATATTAATATATTCATATATCATACTATATATATATATATATATATATATATATCTATAATATTTAAAATAAATGATAAATATATAAATATACATATATATATATAGATAGAAGATATTATATATATATATTAAATATTAATATATATATATAAATTATATATGCATATAACATATATATATATATATAAAAATATATATATATATATATATATATATATATGTATATATAAATATATAGACTATATATATATATGTATAAAAAATATATATATTTATAAATATGTAAATAAATAATATATATATATATCTATCTATAAATATATAAATAAAATATATATATATATATATATATATATATGTACATACACATAAATATCTTTGTATCTATCTATCAATCTCTCTCTCTAGTATTAATTCTTTAGGAATACTTTAGCTATCAAAGCCATAACCTGACTTAAGTGTCATAAAAGTTCCATGACTGCTCTCACATGTATGTTTATGTAGGTACACATGGTATGCACTTGAAAATCTATTACTGATTTTACGACCGCATGCTAAGCCCGTTACATAGAACATGAAGTAAGCAAGTTTGCAATTTATGTTTTATAGCTACATAGCATTTTCTTCTTTAACTTTCAAAGAAGGATTTTTCAACTGAAATTAATAAAACATCAAAGGAAACAAAAATGAAAGGTTATTACAAAAACAATTACCCTGACACCCACGCTTTTCTAAATGCATGTACAAAATTGTGCAAAAATGCGGAAAGAAATTATCGGACTGGCATACATTTACAGTCAAGGTCAAATGCAGAACAGATTTCAGGCCAAATGCAGAACAGATTTCAGGCCAAATGCGAAAAAAATATGAATGATTAAAAATGTGACTGTTACATCTCTTGTGTTGGGTAAGTCATTCATTCTCATTCATATATTTTCAGGAAAAGCAGTGTGATATATATATAATATAATATATATTATATATATTATATATATATATATATAATATATATATAATATGTGTGTGTGGTGTGTGAGTGTTGTGTGTGTTGTGTGAGTGTGTGTGTGTTCGTGAGTGTGTTTGTGTGTGTGTTTGTGTGTGTATGTATGTAATATATATATAATATATATATATATATAGATAGATATATATATATATATATAGAGAGAGAGAGAGAGAGAGAGAGAGAGAGAGAGAGAGAGAGAGAAAGAGAGAGAGAGAGAGAGAGAGAGAGAGCGAACGAGAGAGAGAGAGAGAGAGAAAGGAAAAGAGGGGAAAAAAAGCGAGCGAGAGAGAGGGCGGGGGAAGAGAAAGAGAGAGAGGAAAAGAGGAAAAAAAGAGCGCGCGAGAGAGGGGGGGGGGAGAGAAAGAGAAAGAGAGAGAGAGAGAAATGAATACCACCTAATCATCTCCCATCTTTATATAGAAGAAGACAAGACGTTTGGTGTCTTCCTCTCTCCTCAGTTCCTCCGAGCGATCCTCTTCCCCTTAAGCAGAACGAGCTTTTTTCTTTTCTTTTTTTTTTTTTTTTTTTTTTGCGTGAACTCGTGCAAGTTTTTCAAATCGAGTGCTTGTCAGGGTCGTAATTACCAAAACTTTTTTACTGTGGCTTTCTTATCACGTTTACAGGACTTCCCAAAAGGAGGAGGAATTCCCGTTCTCCAGAGAGGTATTAGAGGTGGGAATCGGTTGGGATCGGATGATGATGCTCGTTCTCTTGATACTCCTCCTCCTTTGCTTCTTCTTCTTCTTCTTCTTTTTCTTCTTCCTTCTGCTACTTCTCTTCCTCTTCTCCCTCCTCCTCCTCCTTTTTCCTGCTCCTGCACCTCATTCTTCTTTTTCTTCTCCTCCTCCTTTGCTGCTTCTTCTTCTTCTTCTTCCTTCTGCTACTTCTCTTCCTCTTCTCCCTCCTCCTCCTTTTTCCTGCTCCTGCACCTCTTTCTTCTTTTCCTTCTCCTCCTCCTTCACTTCTTCTTCCTCCTACTCCATTTCCTCCTCCTCGCCCTCCTTTCCCTCCTCTTTTCCATTTTTTCCTCCTTCTTTTATTCTTCTTCTTCTTCTTCCTCCTCCCTCTCCTCCCTCTCCTCCTCCTCCCTCCTCCTTCTCCTCTTTCTCCTCCTCCTCCATTTCCTCCTCCTCCTCCTTTTCCTCCTCTTCCTTTTCCTTCTCCTC
>NW_028234442.1:19452688-19455188 GCF_977035675.1 Penaeus japonicus
TGATGTTCGTAATGTGTCTGACGATATCTTGACCTTTGCAACAGACAGTCTGCACATTTACGCCGTAACTCTGCAAAGGTCGGGATACGAAGGGCAACATGGGAAGCTGCAATGCTCCAATGTCTACCTCGGTTGAACAGTTTCCTAAGGCTTGTGTTGCAATAAACTTAGTTTCTTAATACCAGAGGCTCTGTCTTCAACTACAGGTAGCAGACAGCAAAATGACGTGCAACATGTTCTAAACAAGAGTCACTTCACATTATTATCACAATTACTGAAATTTCTTGATGAAATTATTAACTTAATGCAAATTCGTCTATATATGGCTTTTGATATCCAATCCATCATTAGTGTTATGAGGCATTATAAAGCCCAGGTACTTTATTACCTTCTCAGCGAAGTTAATATCTCTGCCATGAATGAAAATTGTAGAACCCGGATTTTTACACTGCCTTGTTTTGCTAAACAGTATTCCCTTATCAGTATTACAATTTAGACGTACTACTGAGATAGAGCACATACATTAACTAACTGTTTTAAGCTAGCAATGGACGGGTTAGATAAGACTATCTAATCTACATAAATCACATAATTGATGACACAGCTTATCTTTAATCTATTAAGCTTATCAGATAAAGCGCCCGTGTAAGCATTGAATAAATACGGTGAGCTGATATTCCCTTGTTTAACTTAGATAATATGCTCTCTCCCCATCATTCACACATCATCTAACTAGAATGCCATGACTGTATGACACACACATACAGTGTATTCTGGTACACTTCGTCAAAATAACACATCAAAGAGGAGGGTGTGACACTCTTTATTAAAGGCCCTCTCTCCCTCTCTTCCTCCTTCCCTCTCTCCCTCTCTCCCTCTTTCCCTCCCTCTCTCCCTCCCTCTCTCCCTCCCTCCCTCTCTCCCTCTCTTCCTCCTTCCCTCTCTCTCTCCCTCCCTCCCTCCCTCTCTCCCTCCCTCCCTCCCTCCCTCCCTCCCTCCCTCCCTCTCTCCCTCCCTCCCTCTCTCCCTCTCTCCCTCTTTCCCTCCCTCCCTCTCTCCCTCTCTCCCTCTCTTCCTCCCTGCCTCCCTCCCTCCCTCCCTCTCTTCCTCCCTTCCTCCCTCTCCCCATAAAGCAGGCGTAGGCGGGGTTATAATACGATAAGCCCGGTGTTATAATTTTTTTAACAGGGTTATTATTATCACCAGTGATTGATTTCTTTCTCTCTTTCTCTTTTTCTCTTTCTCTCTCTCTTTCTCTTTCTCTCTCTCTCTCTCTCTCTCTCTCTCTCTCTCTTTCTCTTTCTCTATCTCTCTCTCTCTCTCTCTCTCTCTCTTTATCGTTCTTTTATATCTTTCTCTGGCTCTTTCTCTTTCTCTTCCCCCCTTTCTCTCTCTATTTTCTTATTTTATCTTTTGTTTTTTATCTGTTCCATTAATTGTATTTCCTTATTTTTCATTCTAAGTTTGCAGCTTGCGAAACGTGTTTAAACGTGTTTGTGTGAGCATTTTTATTTTGTCTTCAATTCTGGTTAGCATTTTTTTCCTCTGCTTCTACTAATTTCCTTCCCTTCTCGTTGTTTTTTTCTTTTTTCATCGGATCAAATATTTTCTTGTTTTTTTTCTTCCATTTTCTTTATTTGTTTTCCATTTCATTTCCTTCTACTTATATTAGATTTCCCTATACCTTTGATTATCTCACAGCTGTCTACATAAATACATGTAATATTTTCTTTTTCTTTTTTTGTCATCATGCATTGCCTCTCGCATTTACCTTCGCTACTTATCTTGCTTTGCTTTCCTCCCACATTCGGTTATCATTTACCTTCTTTAACACTTCCTCTTTTGCTCTGTATTGATTTTGGTCTTTTGTCTTGTTCTTTGTGTCTGATTGCCGTCCTTTGTCATCATGCTAACGAAGCCTTTCCAGGAGGGAGATGGAGGGACGGAAGCTCCCGTGTCCATTACAATCCGATTGATAAGGAAAGGCAAGGAATTATGTATGCACATTTTTCCCCTGTATTTATTTTTTTTTATTCATATATTTACTTTTCTTCTCTCTTTTCTTTTTTTATTTTTTAATCATATTTTCTTGATTTTCTAGACTGTTATATATATATATATATATATATATATATATATATATATATACATATATATATATATATATATATGTTGTTGTTTTCATTTTTTTTATTATTTCCATTTATCTATTATTTTATTATTTTTTATTTTTATATTTTTTTATTTATTCATATCACGATGGACGAGTCACAGCTGATAATAAGACTGGGCAGACCCGTAGAATAGGTATTTCTGAAAGAGAGGACGACTAATAACAATGGTGATGAAAAGTGCACAAAAGAAACTGGTTTATTAGGTTTATCTACATAAAAGATATTCTACACAAAGTCAAAATAAGGCTATCATTACTGAGCAATGCCCGAGAACCTATATTGTTGCGCGTGTCAGTGACATAGAGGTGGAAGCAACAAGTGTTTCC
>NW_028234442.1:19505188-19510188 GCF_977035675.1 Penaeus japonicus
CAATTCTGAAAACGAGTGCATTGATGCACAACAGCGGCCTGGCGCTAAAACCTATAAATATGTATATATATATGTATGTTTATTGCGGTAACTTTCTCTTTGTCTGTCTGTCTATCCCATTTATCTGCTTTTGTTAGTCTCTATGTATTTACTTTCCGCCTCTGTCTACCTCTTTATCTGTTTTCGTCACTCTTTTCTCTTTATCTCTCTCTCTCTCTCTCTCTCTCTCTCTCTCTCTCTCTCTCTCTCTCTCGTTTTATATCTCTTTATAAGTATATGTCTCTCTGTCTCTGTCTCTCTCTATCTGTCTATCTCTGTTTATGTATCTTGGCCTCTCTCTCTCTGTCTCTCTTTCTCCCTTATTACTTATTTTCTCTCTTATTACTGATCTTATGTGAAAAAAAAACTGTGAATGAATAAATCAGTGATTACATGAATGAAAAAATATATAATGTGTACAATTAGGAAGCACATTGAGTGTAGTAGTATACCGTATTTTCTTACGTGAAAAAGAAAATATTTATAGACCCATACCTTATATGATAGGTACATGTTGATACTTAAATGATACGTATATGTTGATATTGAATGATAAGTATGTGTTGATATTCAAACGATATATGGTTATATTTATATGATAGATATATGTTGATATTCAAATGGTGAGTGTAAATTGAATCTCTCTATGCAGTATGATATAGCACTGTGCAATTGCGTAAAATATATATATATATATATATATATATATATATATATATATATATATTTTTACAGCCAGACCATATAACGATAATAATATATGTTTCGATTCCATACCAAACTGTCACGAATTTCAATCTCTCTGACACACACAAAAAAAAAAAAAAAAAAAAAAAAAAAAAAATCTTACACCTACAAGAAGCCACAAAACTCGCATAGGGAAAAACCCAAATTGCCAGCCTCCCCTCCACCCCACCCTCAACTATGGAACACGACACGATGTCAATTAGCGTTAACAAATAGATCGCGTCAGGTGACCTCGCAATTGCTAAGATCTCGATGGCTTTTTCTGCAGAGTCTCAAGAGAAGGAGAGACAAGGGGTTGGTATGAAAGGATTTTTTTTAAGTGTTTGTTGCTTATGGTGGTTGTGGTGACGCTGTTGATGTTTGTCACTATCGCTATTGTGGTTATGCTATTGGTGTTGTTATGATTGTGTTGTTAATATTGTTTGTTATGATTATGTTATTAGTAGTGTTTATTATGATTATATTATTAGTAGTGTTTATCATGATTATGTTATTAGTAGTGTTTATTATGATTATATTATTAGTAGTGTTTATTATGGTTATGTTATTAGTATTGTTTGTCATGTTGTTATAACTGTTGTTGTTATTACTGTGCTATGACTACTGTTGTTATTACTAGGGACATTGTGTTATCAGTATTTATCTCTAATTCATATCATCTTTATTGTGATTATCCTCCGCATTATCATCATTATCTTTTATTTCTTTTTTATCGGCCTCCTTATCCTCCTCATTATCATCATTATTTTTTTCTTATTTTCCTTCATCGGCCTCTTTATCCTCCTCATCATCATCATTATTTTTTTCTTCATTTTCTTCATCGGCCTCTTCATCCTCCTCATTATCATCATTTTTTTATTTCTCTTTCTTCATCGGCCTCTTTACCCTCCTCCTCTTCATCATTATTTTTTTCTTCTTTTTCTTCATCATCCTCTTTATCTTCATCATCATCATTATTTTTTTCTTCTTTTTCTTCATCGACTTCCTCTTCATCCTCCTTCCCTTCACCCTCATTTTTCAAAAAATAAGCGATGATATAAAACAATTTAATAACTATGAAAGAACCCGATATTCAATGAAAACTTAATTAATAATTAAATTAATAAGGACAATATAGTGAATAGTGTTGTTGATCATCATAGATCGGAATAAATATCAAATGTTGAAATTTGCAATGTGGTTGTGCAATATCATATTTTCGTTATCATGGCAACGTTTCAAAGTTTCATGATTAAAAAAAATATAAAAAATATGTTTCCAGGACTTATGAGAAACCTACACGCATTTTGCTAAGTGTTGCAACCGATATTTGCAACAGATAGATAAATAGTGACTCTACTGAAAAAAAATAAAACTACTATACTATAATACGATATTATTAGCTATGATATATTTTACTATATACCGATATACTGTGATCCATGGTAAGCTTATACTGCACCTAAAGTTCATACAAACTAATTATAATTAATAAGATGACTGATAAGGATTCCTGCTCATTAATTACGATACTACTAATTGTGTTGTTATCATCCTCTGAAAATATTCTGGTGTAATTAATAGCCGTATTCTAAGTCCCTAACCTAAGCGCGCCGTGTACATGACATGAACATGCCGCGATTCTTTTTCTAGAAGCGCGGGTTCGTGGCAAAAGCGTGGCAAAAGCGTGGAAACTCCCAGCCGTATTCTAAGTCCCTAAGCGCGCCGTGTACATGACATGAACATGCCGCGATTCTTATTCTAGAAGCGCGGGTTCGTGGCAAAAGCGTGGAAAGTATTGGAACAATCGTGGAAACTCCGTGACAAGGGGTTAGGCTTGTCACGATAGTTACACGGGTGAAAAAATTATATCTTTACTGTACCTTTTCTTACCAATACTTCATATGAGCATACTACGTTTGGAAAATAATATCTATATTGGATATATTAGCCATCATTGTCCTAAACTTGGATTACAAACCCTTTTAGGAAAACATGGATTCTCTGCTGATTTTAAGTTTGTTTACCTTTTGGCGGACTTTTCGAAGAAGAGTGAAGTTAAATGAATGGTAAAAGTAGTCAGGAACGTAAAGTTAAAGTATATAATTATATTAAATATGTATACATTAAATCCATATGTATGATATATGAAAGATACGCATATATGTACAGTATATAGAGACAAAATAAGGAAGATCTATTCATAAACACACGATCCCTCACATCCCGTTTGTTTTGATCGAGCTTAGAGTGAATTACCAACGGCGCGTTCGTGAAATGGTTGTCAATTCTTTTACTAGGAACAAGTACAACGACTGATTCATACCAAAATTGTACTATCTTTTGTTAGTGCTACGTATGATTTTAGTTTCTCCTATGAATTTGTCGTTTAGACAGTGCCATTCATCTGAAACATGTTAACTTTGGAGCGGTTGGTAAACCTAAAGCAGCTGACAGAAACGTGCCACGCTTTTGCGTCCTAGATTACCGCATTCGTGACATGAACACGACATGGCTGTAAAAACGATAATTACGATGTATATTGTAAATAATCCGAAAAAATAACTGCAGATGTAGACACGGGGAAAGACACACCGATATACGGGTATGTAAATAATCAAAGACAGAAAAGACATTGTAAAACAGAAAAGGAAAAAAAGATAAATAGGTACAAAAGAAGTGAAGGGAGACACAGAGAGAGAAGGAGAAACAGAGGGGAAGAGAAAGAGACATACAGAGAGACAGGGGACATTAGGAAACGTAAAAAAAAATAGAGAGATAAAGCAAGAGAGAGCGAAAGCGAGAACGAGAGAGAGAGAGAGCGAGATAGAGAGAGAGCGAAAGCGAGAGCGAAAGCGAGAGTGAGATCGAGAGAGAGAGACAGAGAAAGAAAGAAAGAAGACACACAAAACCCCCCAAAAGAAAAGGCGTAAAACAAGAAAAACAAAAACAAAACAAAAAAACAAAGAGAAAGTCCCACTCAAAACCAAAACGTCTCTCCCAATATTCGCGCGGTGCCATCGAGCCAGCGTTTGTTTACATTTGCGACTCTTCATCGAGCTCGCCAATATCGACTAGAACGGAGCCTATATTCTGCGCACACTGATGTCCGACAAATTGCTCACTGTTTTCCCCATCAAGCAGTCATCGCGGTTGTAAACAGAAGGATAGATGGGTCTACGGTGGTCGTTGTTGTTAAAGTCGTCTGGGTTATGTTGATTATTCTAGGAATTGCTATTTGTTATTGCATGGAGAAGATGTTGAGGAGAGGATATCTGGTCTATTTTTGGTTGGGTGAATGAAGGAAATGTGTGATGTTTTGTGTTTGTGTGTGTATTGTGTTTGTGTGTGTGTGTTTCTGTGTTTGTGTGTGTGTGTGTGCGTGTATGTGTGTATGCGTGTATGTGTGTATGTGTGTGTGTGCAGAGAGAGATAAAGAGAGAGAGAGAGAGAGATAAAGCGAATAATAGAGAACGAGAGAGAGCAAAAATATGAATATTCATAACCACAAACGGAATGAGGAATATCTGAAAACGGAAAGAGCTTCTATAAATATTTCCTTTTAGCACACGTACACATGAATAAGACCACATGTCGTTAAGTCATATAAACAAAGACCATACCAAGAATTTCCAAAGTCTATGAACAGGACAGCAATCTGTGTTCATTTCACATAAAGCAGCAACGATATATGTTTATATCATTCAAATTATTCAAACATGACTCATTTTCGTGTCCTTTAAGACCAAAGTGACAGAACCTCCCACACTCTGAACTGCGTGTTATTCAAACATGACTTGGGAAGTTTATAAATATATATGAGGAGTCTCCACATGGGTTAGTGCCAGCTTATCGCAGTCGGCACTCACC
The DNA here is from genome assembly GCF_977035675.1 of Penaeus japonicus. Lineage (NCBI taxonomy): Eukaryota > Metazoa > Arthropoda > Malacostraca > Decapoda > Penaeidae > Penaeus > Penaeus japonicus. Next base: position 19,509,824 of record NW_028234442.1, read on the forward strand.
TATTGACAGGAAAGGATGTATTTCAACAGATGTAAGTTCTTTACCATTCGTATCTGAACGTTTTTTAATGGTTATTGTCTGTATTAATTGCTCAATGAAATCACAAAACCTACACTAGTTAACCAGTAGTTCTCTCGAAATGTAAACGAAGATGAAAAACGTTTTCTTAGATGTGGCGATTTTGTTGGCTGTTCTCCTCATGGTTACCTTGGTTTCCATGGCTCCTAAGGCTGAGCCAATAGGATTCCATCACTACCAGTACAGCAGAAAGACAAAAGAAGTGACGGGGGCGCAGTAGGTCGAGTAAGTAGGTGTTTACTTCACTTGGTTTCTCGCTCTGTGTGTCTGTGTATATATATATAAGT
>NW_028234442.1:19535188-19540188 GCF_977035675.1 Penaeus japonicus
CGCCACCATAACCCCCTCCTCTTTCTTCATCACTCCCTACCATTCGTAAGTAAACCAGACAACCATACATGTACATACTCAGGTGTTGAATGGTTCCTGATCTTCTCATACGCTTCCCATTCTGCGTATAGCGTGTCTCCGTCCCTTACTCCTGGTACCTGGTGGGGAGGGGGGGGAGGTTGTGTGGTTACTATGATGGTATTTGTGTGGTGGAGGGAGAGAGGGAGGGAGAGAGGGAGGGAGGGATGGAGGGTGAGAGGGAGAGAGGGAGAGGGGGAGGGAGGGAGGGAGGGAGGGTGAGAGGGAGGGAGAAGGGGAGAAAGGGAGATAGTGAGGGAAGGAGAAAGGGAAAGAGGGATGGAGAAAGGAAGGGAGGGAGAAAGGGAGGGAAAAAGGGAGAGAGGGTGAGAGGTAGGGAGGGAGAAAGGGAGATAGTGAGGGAGGGAGAAAGAGAGAGAAAGGGAGATCGGGAGAGAGGGAGGGAGGGAGAAAGAGAGAAAGGGATAGGGAGAAAGGGAGGGAGGGAGAAAGAGAGAAAGGGAGATAGGGAGAGAGGGAGGGAGGGAGAAAGAGAGAAAGGGATGGGGAGATAGGGGGATAGGGAGGGAGAGAAAGAGAGAGAGGGAAGGAGGGAGAAAGGGAGAGAGGGATGGATGGGTGGTTTGGTGGATGGGTGGATGGATGGATATATAGATGGACAGGAATCTTTGAATAAAAAAAAATAGGGAAAAGAAGCGAAAAAAAACAAGAAAGAAAGATGGAAAACAAGAGAATGAAAATAAGATTCCATAGAAAGAGAGCTGAGCAAAGAAAAATAATAGTAAGGAAAACAGGAAAAAGAAAATGAAGCAATAATGATAAAAAAATGAAAAGAAAAATGAAAGAAAAATCAGTTCTCAAATTAAAATTATAAACATAACAAAGAAATAAACAAAACAAACAAAAATTCAGTACAAAAAATATCATCACAATCTTTTATTTTAAATCGTCAAAAATATTATATGTATATATATATATATATATATATATATATATATATATATATATATATATATAGATAGATAGATAGATAGATAGATAGATAGATAGATAGATAGATAGATAGATAGATAAATAGATAGATAGATAGATAAATAGATGGATAGATAGATAGATAGATAGATATAGATAGATAGATAGAGATAGATAGATAGATAGGCAGATATAGATAGATAGACAGATAATCACAAAAAAATAAACACACGAAATAAATGATAACAATAATAATAATAACAATCCTAAAAAAAATGCAAAAAATAATTCAAAAATACATATATATACATCAAGCATCCTTTCCCTACCATTTTTGCCATCTTGACGATAGGATCCCACAGCAACGGACTCCCAGGGACGTTAAGGATGGGTCCTGAGGCGCAGGTGTCCGTGTTCACGTACATGACGGCGCGTTCTTGCAATTTGTCCACGTGTTCCTGTAGGAGGGGGAAGGGGTGGGGGTGGAGGAGGAAGGGGGAGAGGTGGTTAGATAGGGTTGTTTGTTTGTTTGTTTGTTTTAATCTGTTTTTTTTTTTTTTTTGGGGGGGTGGGGGTGATTTTGGCTATTTGTCTCTCAAAATTTGTATGATCTATATACTTCCACATCTTACGAAGCATCAAGGAAAACATCAAACAATATATATATAAAAAAAGAAACACTTCTTAAAAACACAACAACAAAAACAATACACCAAACTCCTTCTTTTAAGACTCAATTCAAAGAAGAAATTAAAGACAGAAAAAAAACTCACCTCGACCCATTCCGTAGAACCGATAAGCCCGTATTCCTCCGCGCCCCAACTGCAGAAAACGATGGTTCGCCGCGGCCGCCAACCTGCCCAAAGTAGTTACGTTTATTTTTGTTGTTTGGTGGTGGTGTGATTGTTGTTGTGATTGTGATTGTTGTTGTGGTTGTGGTTGTTGTAGTTGTTGTGATTGTTGTAGTTGTGATTGTTGTAGTTGTTGTGGTTGTGATTGTTGTTGATGTTATTTTTGTTGATGTGATTATTGTTCTTGTGATTGTTGTTGATGTGATTGTTGCTGTTGTGATTTTTGTTGATGTGATTGTTGTTGCGATTGTTGGTGGTGGTGTGATTGTTGTTGTTAAGGTTTATTTATTTTTTGTAGTTGTTGCTGCTGCTGTTATTGTTTTCTTTATGATGTTCATATATTGTTTTTGTTGATGTTTTTGTTATTTTTTTGTTTTTAATTATGTTGTATTTGTTGTGATTGATATTGTTGTTGGTGATAATGATGATGATGATTATATTGTTGTTGTTGTCCTTCTTACTGTTAATAATGATGTTTTATTGTTGATGATGATTGTGATGATGTTTTTATTACTGTTATTGTTGTAGTTGATATTGTTTTTGAGATGATAATGATATTGTTTTTGTTTTTGTTTTTCTTTCTCCATGTGTGTCGATCTTAAGAAAATATTAAATTTGTGTTCCATTTCTCTTTCGTCTTTTTTCTAAAACTCGGGGAAAAGGGGGCGGCGGGGGGATGGGGGGAGGGAGAGGAATCGCTTTGTAAACATGATTCTCTTGCTCGTTAGCTGTCTTTTTGTCTTTCTTTCTTTTTAAATTTAAAAAGCATTTTTGAAAATATGTCTTGTTCTTCCTTTCTTTCTTCGCAACAAAGATGCAATTTTCGTTTTTTTTTTTTTATGTGTGTGTTTCCTTTATCATTATTTTAGTGAATATATTCTCTTTCTCTCTCTCTCTCTCTCTCTCTCTCTCTCTCTCTCTCTCTCTCTCTCTCAGTCTCTTTCTCTCTCAGTCTCTCCCTCTCTCCCTCTCTCCCTCTCTCCCTCTCTCCCTCTCTCCCTCTCTCCCTCTCTCCCTCTCTCTCTCCCTCTCTCTCTCCCTCTCTCTCTCCCTCTCTCTCTCCCTCTCTCTCTCTCCCTCTCTCTCTCTCTCTGCCTCTCTCTCTGCCTCTCCCTCTCCCTCTCCCTCTCTCTCTCTCTCTCTCTCTCTCTTTTATTTGGGTTCATCTTGTTTTCCAAAATAATTGAACTAATTAGCAAGAAAGCTTTAACGAGTTTCTTGTAGGAATCAACAGTTTTTTTCCGGAAAATGAGGTAACTTCCCTGACATATTTACTGCTTCTCTCGCGTTATGTTCTCTCTCTTGCTCTATTTATCTGTTTATTTATTTATTTATTTATTTATCTACTATCATTATTATAGTCATCAGTATCATTATCTTTATCTTGATCTTTTATTTTTATCATTAACATTATCATTATCATTATCATTGTTATTATCATCATCATCATCATCATCCTCATCATCATCATCATCACTCACCATCACCTTTCACCACTCACCATCACAATCATCACTCACCATCACCACCATCCCTCACCATCACCATCGTCACCATCGTCACCATCCTCAGCATGACTACTCACCCTCCTTCATGAGCTCCCCGAGGACGCGCGCCGTTTCGAGCATCTGCGCCGTTCCGCTGGAGGGGTCGGAGCCCCCGTAGCCCCAGGCGTCGCGGTGGTTGCCGATCAACACGTAGCGATCTGGGGAGGGGGGAGGGGGTGTGAGTAAGGGGTGAGTAGGGGGGTGTAGGGGGTGTAGGGGGAGGGGTATTGTTAGTGGGAAATTTATTTGTTTTTGTTTTGATTTGTGTGTGTGTGTGTGTGTGTGTGTCTCACTCTCTCTCTCTCTCTCTCTCTCTCTCTCTCTCTCTCTCTCTCTATATATATATATATATATATATATATATATATATATATATATATATATATATATATACATATATGTATGAAGATTTGTGTGTATATATAGACAGATAGTTAGTCAGTCACAAACAGACACACAAGCACACATGCACGCTTTGTGCTCGTACGTCTCTCTCTCTCTTTCTTTTTCTCTCTCTCTTTCTCTCTCTTTCTCACTCTTTCTCTGTCTTTCTCTCTTTCTATCCCTCCCTATTCCTCCCTATCCCTCCCTATCGCTACCTATCTCTCCCTATCCTTCCCTATCCCTCCCTATCCCTTCCTATACCTTCCTAACCCTTGCTTTCCCCTTCCTATCCCTCCTTATCCCTCCCTATCTCTCTATATTTTTTCCCATCCTTTCCTATCCCTTCTTTTCCCTCCTTATCCCTCCCTCCCTTCATATCACTTCCCATCCCTTTCTGTTTCTCCTTATCCCTTCTTATCCCTCCCTATCGCTCCCTATCCCTTCCTATTCCTCCCTATCCCTAATTATCTCTTCTATCCCTCCTTAACCCTCACTATCCCTCCCTATCCCTTTCAATTCCATCCTATCCCTTCTTATCTCTCCTTATCCCTTCCTATCCTTCCCTACCCCTTATTATCCCTTCCTATCCCTTCCTATTCCTTCATATCCCTCCCTATCCCTTTCTATCCCTTCCTACCCCCTCCCCCTTATCCCTCCCTGTCCCTCCTTATACCTCCTTATGCCTCCTTATGCTTCCCTACCCCTCCCTATCCCTCCCTTTCCCTCTCCCTCTCCCTACCCCTACACCTCCCCCTCCTTCCCCCTCCCCTCCCCCTCCCTTTCCATTTCCCCTTCCCCTTCACCCTCCCTTCACCCCACCTCCCCTTTCCCTCCCCCTCCCCCTCCCTTTTCTCTTTCCCCTCCCCCCATTCCCTCTCTCCCTTCCATGCCTCTTCATCCTCCCTCTTCCTTTTTTCTTCCCCCTCCCCCCTCCCTCCTTCCTTCCCCTCCCCCCTCTCTCCTTCCCTCCTCCTCCCCTCCTTCTCCCCCCCCCCTATCCTCACCTGGTTCAACCTCCCCCTTGATGGTTCCGATGACGTTGTACGAGCGGGCTTTGAGTTCGTAGTTGTGAGTCTGGAGTCTGAGGCGGTAGTCACTGAAGTCGGACTTGAAGAACGGCCCGAGGTTGTACTCGACCCCTTCCAGTCCTCCGACCCAACCCTCGGGGGTCGGCTGGTCCGATCGCAGCTTCCTAGGGGGGAGGGAG
>NW_028234442.1:19550188-19555188 GCF_977035675.1 Penaeus japonicus
TCTTTCTGTTTCCCCTCGTCGACCCAGGTCAAGAAAGGACCTTTGCTATGAATTGACCAGAGCCCATCGTTGTGTTCCCACGCCATGTTTTATATAATTCTCAGTGTCTTTCATATACAAACTATATCTTGTCTATACACAAAATGATGCTCAGGCCATAAATAAAGGTTGCCTCTGGAAAACAGCCCTCTGGTAACCGTTTTTTACTGTGAAAGTAATTTGAACTATTTTTCGAGTTGCTATGTACTTCAAAACCGTATTTTGTTCTGCCAATGTTAGTCGAGTCTAGCTGAAGTACATAGCAACTCAAAAAATAGTTCAAATTACTTTCACAGTAAAAACGGTTACAAGAGGGGACAGGCTGTTTGCGAGAAACAACCTTTATTTATGGTCTGAGGAACAAGGGGAAAAGGGCAAAATACATGATAGACAAGTGATCATGAATATCCATGCAAATAATGATCGTACATACATAATCAAGGACTGAGTGCATTGAGAGCATCATTTTGAGTATAAACAAGATATAGTTTGTATATGAAAGACACTAAGAATTGCATAAAACATGGCGTGGGAACACAACGATGAGCTCCGGTCAGTTTATAGAAGAGGTACTTTCTTGACCTGGGTCGACGAGGGCAAACAGAACGTGAACCGCAGAATGCACTTGTGCTGAGGTGGTTACAACCGGTGTTGCTGTGGACGGAAGGTTTAGTGGTATTGGTACTGGTGTTTTTTTGTTAGTGATGGTGATAATGATATTAACATTTGCAGTGATGATGATAAGGTTATCATTGATTAGGTCATTATTTTTTTTTAATTGTCGACATCATACTAACAATCATTATCATCTGAATCATCATCACCGTTATTAAGATCATCACCATAACCACCATAGATTTTCCTCATCATCATTTTCATCACCATCCTCCTGATAACCACCATAATTATCTTCACCATCATCATCATCATCACCATTATTATCCTCACCATCATAATCATCATCATAACCACCATTACTATCCTCACCATCACCATCATCATCATCACCATAATCATACTCACATATGGTTATTTCTGAGGTTGTCGGTGTTCACCATATTAATAATTTTTTGGTTGATGTCTTGTTGCTCCTCCCATTTATCAGCCATCAGTCTCTCCACCATACTGAAAGAGGGATATGGTGACAAGGTGGATATAATGGGTGAAGGAAGAGTGGATGTGTGGAAGGGTGGATGTGTGGAAGGGGGGATGTGTGGACGGGTGGATGTGTGGACGGGTGGATGTGTGGAGAGGTGGAGGTGTGGAAGGGGGGATATGTGGACGGGTGGATGTGTGGAAGGGTGGATGTGTGGAAGGGTGGAAGGGTGGAGGGGTGGATGGGTGGAGGGGTGGATGTGTGGAAGGGTGGATGTGTGGAGGGGTGGAAGGGTGGATGGATGGAAGAGTGGAAGGTTGGAAGGGTGGATGGATGGAAGGGTGGAGGGGTGGATGGGTGGATATGTGGAGGGGTGGATGGGTGGAAGAGTGGATGGGTGAAAGGGTGGATGGGTGAAAGGATGGAGAGGTGGAAGGGGGATGCGTGGAAGAGTGGAAGGGTGGAAGAACATATTTAAACACACACGTATATGCACATACTCATGTACATTCATATACACATGTATTCATATACATACACTCACACACATCTTACACATACACATACACATGCATACTTGTACAGACACATACACACACACATACACACACATAAATATGTACACATACACATAAATACATCTACACACATACATACACCCACACAATACACACACACACACACACATAAACACACACACACACACACAAACAAACAAACACAAACACAAACGTACACAACTAAACAACAAACAAACGATCAAAGATATTCGCCAACCCGGAAGTGCCTCTAAACACGAGTAACCGCTTTCTACTTATCTCAATTTAAACAAAAAAAAAACAAAGAGAGAGAGAGAGAGAGGCAAGAAAGATGACAACATATAATTCTAGGAAAATTCTTCTCGGGAATACCCTTCTCCCCCCCCCTGAATCCCCCACTCCCCTCCACCCTCCACCCCCATCCCCACACCTCACACATACCACTTTCCCCCCCCCCCCCCCGTACAACCCGACAGCTACAACAGTGTGGTCGCGCCGGGAGGTCGAAAATCCTATACAAATCAACCGTGTCCCTCGACCGTAGTGGAAGGAATAAAGGTCAGGTACATCCCTCGGGGCTAGCCTCATAATAAACCTTGTAGCTTTAGCTGTGGTATGCCTAGAGAAAATTCGGGATAAAATGATACAGAGAGAAAATGGATATCGGATGTTTGTTGATGAATTTTACTTTTCTTTTTTTTTCAATGAGTTGTCTTTCTTTATTAGCTGGGTGTGGATAGGCTTATTTGGATATGTACATGTACGTATATGTACACACACACACACACAGGCACGCGCACACAGTCACACACACACACACACACACACACACACACACACACACACACACGCACGCACACAAATACACACACACACACAAACATAGGCACGCACACACAGGCACGCACACACACACACACACACACACACACACACACACACACACACACACACACACACGCACGCACACAAATACACACACACACACACGCACACACGACTCAGCATACAAAAACATGATATTCTATTGTTTCATTTCCACAAACATTTAACCTCCCTGTTAATGAATTATTCTAACATAAGCAACGAAACCTGACCAGCTTAAACATGTTAATGAGACGGAACATCGACTCACAATGATACAATGAAATTCCCGCCATGTTGTTTGCGAGATTCCAAGGTCACGTGACCACTTTGTTAACCTATATCTGCGTTTGTTTACTTTTCTTGTTTCATTGGCTCTCTTCTGTTTTACTTTATTTTCTCTGTTTCTGTGTTTTTTTTTTTTCTTCTTCTTCTTCTTTTCTTTTTTTTTTCTTTTTTTCTTTTTTTTGAGTACGATGTTCTTCTGTGATCCGTTTTTTTTATATATACTTTGGGAAATTCTCTAATAATTATCAAGATTTTGTTTATTGAATTATTCCAATAGGTTTATTATTGAAGCATTGACTCTCTCTCTCTCTCTCTATCTATCTATCTATCTATCCATCTCTCTCTCTCTCTCTCTCTCTCTCTCTCTCTCTCTCTCTCTCTCTCTCTCTCTCTCTCTCTCTCTCTCTCTCTCTCTCTCACACACACACACACACACACACACACACACACACACACACATACACACACATACACACACACACACAAACATGAAACGCAAACACACAAATACAAGACCAAGAAACAGCATTCAAGATAAATAAATCAGTATGCATACACACACACACACAAACCACTTAACCTACGCACATACGTATATGCATCGCCTTCTACGCAAAATACATCTTCAAACAAACCCCAAAAACAGGAATCGAGGAAACAGGAAACTGAATCAGTAAACAGGAATCGAGGAAACAGGAAACTGAATCAGTAAACAGGAATCGAGGAAACAGGAAACTGAATCAGTAAACAGGAATCGAGGAAACAGAAAACTGAATCAGTAAACAGGAATCGAGGAAACAGGAAACTGAATCAGTAAACAGGAATCGAGGAAACAGAATGAATCAGTAAACAGGAATCGAGGAAACAGAATGAATCAGTAAACAGGAATCGAGGAAACAGAAAACTGAATCAGTAAACAGGAATCGAGGAAACAGAATGAATCAGTAAACAGGAATCGAGGAAACAGAATGAATCAGTAAACAGGAATCGAGGAAACAGGAAACTGAATCAGTAAACAGGAATCGAGGAAACAGAATGAATCAGTAAACAGGAATCGAGGAAACAGGAAACTGAATCAGTAAACAGGAATCGAGGAAACAGGAAAAACAAACCCCCAAAAACAGGAATCGAGGAAACAGAATGAATCAGTAAACAGGACTCGAGGAAACAGAATGAATCAGTAAACAGGAATCGAGGAAACAGAAAACTGAATCAGTAAACAGGAATCGAGGAAACAGGAAACTAAATGAATCAGCGTACCTGAGTGTCTCGGAAATGTATCGCAAACAAACCCAAGAAACAGGAATCGAGGAAACAGAAACCTGAATCAGTAAACAGGAATCGAGGAAACAGAATGAATCAGTAAACAGGAATCGAGGAAACAGGAAAAACAAACCCCCAAAAACAGGAATCGAGAAAACAAAAAAAACTGAAACAGGAAACTAAATGAATGAGCGTACCTGAGTGTCTCCTTCTGTTCTGGCGTGACGGTGGTGGTTCCGAAGTGCCCGATCAGACCGCCGACCACCAGCCCTATAGCGGCCGCCACCGCCGCCACGATCACACCCCGCTGTGTCATCGACATCTGTAAGAGAGACGGGGGGAGGGGAAAAAAAATGATGGTTATTAGGTAGATAGATTTTTTTGTTTTTTTGGGGGTGGGCTAGGGTAGGGGGCAAAGGATGATGGGGAGTGGGGAAGGATGGGGAGGAGGGGGGAGGGAGGTGGTTGACGGCTGATTTTTTTTTTGGGGGGGAGGATGGGGGGAGGGGGAGAGTGAGGTTTTTGTTGGTTATGGATATACAAAAAAGATAAATAGATTAGATAACCTTGGTATTCAGAACGGTCAGATTGGGTTGATAGGATATGGGGTCACGTATGGTCAGCTTTGAGAAAGGTTTTCGATCTGAGATGATAAGGTTAAAGACCAGAAGACGTATGCGATAGAAATTGCAGTGCAAATTAGATACAAGTAATATATACACATACAAATATAAGGACTGGAGATATATAAAGAATTATTTAGAATATAGGCGGAGGGGAAGATAACGCACAATTTGGTACAGAAACAAAACAACGGCTAATGGCTGGTAAGTGGATTCACGAACCGCCATTTTGGTATATGGAAGGTAGGTTGAGGTCGAAGATAAAACGAAATCAAGTAATGGAACTCA
>NW_028234442.1:19567688-19570188 GCF_977035675.1 Penaeus japonicus
TTGATCAAGATAATGATAATGATGATTATAATAATGAACAGTATTCATGTTAAAAATTATGATAATATATGAAATGATTTATAACAATGATGATAATAGTAATAATGATGATAATAATAATAATAATACTATTGACGATGATATTGATAATAGCAATAACTATAACAAGCATCATAACACGAACAATGATGATAAGATTAATTATTACGTAATAGTAATACTAATCACATGAATAATAACGATTAAGATAATGGACACGATAAAAGCATGACAATAATATTAAAATATTTACAATTACGATAATATCCTCATTAATATATATAATAAAATCATGATGATAATATAAAAAAACATTAGTGGAATTATATTTGATATATATGCGCATACCTCAGTTCTTTAATAATCTCTACGGAAATAAAAATTGATATAGTTATCAACTAGAAGCTGACGGATGCCATTTATATTCCCAAATCCTCCCCATTTTCTGATGTCCTTCATAAACCAGAGTGATTGCCTTTATTAAAGTCTTTATTCACATCTGGCACAGGAGTGATGGCTCTAACTATGAACATTAATCTAATGGAAGCTTTGTCGCTGATGTCACAGCTGTATTCTATTGTTCGGGGCGTCAATTTTGAAGAAGAAAAACAAAAAATATCCGATGGTTCTTTTCTGCCTCTATTCGAGGGTTTTTGTATTTGTATATTCACATATTTATTTCGATTCGGTTGTTTTGTAAATCTGGTAGAGGTACATGGTAAAAATGATGAATTATTGGCTGATTAGAGGAGAAAATCGGGTTTTCTTTTTTATTAAAATGACACGATATATAAACCGTAGCCTATTCGAAAAAAAAAAATTCTTACAAAAGAAAGTAACTGGATATATAAAGCATTTTACCAAGCGTTTCTCAAGATATACATTTACTTGTATCTGCCTACGCACACATACACACGCAGACACATTATCACTTACGTATTAGATGCAATTAAATTAAACTTACTATGAAATAGGTACATCATATAAGATCTACATAGAAACCTGGTTACCGAGATCTTTTTTCTTTTTTTTTGTATAACTACATAACTTTAGTTACTAGTTAGCTTACAGTTATGCGATAAGATAACGATGCTTCATAATGAAGTTGTGATTACATGAAATAAAACATAATATACGGACGACATATAGAAACACAAATTCAATAGTAACTACGACAAGACACAAGGAAAAATATTGACAACTAGGAAAAGAAGAAAAACAGGAAACCTTTTAAAGATAAGAAAAATGGGACAAAATACAGTGGAAGTTAATCGTTTTAAAGGTTAGCAAAAATTGGTAAAACATGGTATGCTTTAAAAATCAAGAATCAGCCTGACGAAGTGAGATACAGAAATCATACGTCTTATTTTTTGTATTAATTGTTTAACTGAACTATGCGATTGGGCTGTGAGTTCCAGAACTTAATGATATCTGGAATCTAGAATCTAGATCTAGAATAATGCCACATGTACATGATGTGCAGTTGTGAGAGTGCCAACAGGAATAAAGCATGGAGGAAGAATAATATAAAGGATGCTTAACATAAATATATATCTTATATATGATTGGCAGGAAGCAATTTAGACTAAACAATTACTTTATTTACCCACGTCTGCATAAACACACACACACATGCATGCTCACATTTCTCATCATCTTCCTATGTTAAAGAACAACTAATTAAATAAAATACATAAAATATAAATATAGATATAGATATACTTAAAACGTACGTCAGTAGAAAATGGCAATGGCAAATACCAGTGGTGACAGAGTATCTCCTTGAGAGACCCAACGGCTTTTACAGACCTTGTAGAAATCATCAGTCGATCCAATTTGCCCTTCAGTTTCCTTTACAACTTCTACTACCATCGCTGTTGTTGTTGTTGCTGCTACTGATGATTTAAACACTACTGTTACTACTACTACTACTACTATTTATTTTAAAAAATGTAAATTACTTAATTAAATCCATGCATGTTACACCACACTCCGTGCTACACTGTGCAATTACTACTGCTAGCTCTGTTACTACCACTACTACTACTAGTATTATTATTCCTGATACCACTAGCTTTCTAAACTATATCAATAGACCTTCATCTATTACTTAACTTAAATCCTTCCCATTACGCGCCACTCAAACTGACTAAACGGTATTATTATACACGCTTATACACTCGTTTTGCACACGCCAAGGGCATTGCATATATACTACTCATGTGCACTAAGCTAATTTACTCCGTAGCCATACACTATTCATATCTATATTCATATGCACTAAGTTAATTTACTCACTGTTATCGTGCTCTCACTGGAAAGCGAGGTCAAATTGCAAGTATCTGGAGACGACTCAATGCAGACTATGTTGATCACTGTGAGAATGATATAGAATGCTTATATAGAATTATATATAATGCTTTTATGAGATATTAATTACAGCAATAGACTCATATACATA
>NW_028234442.1:19582688-19602688 GCF_977035675.1 Penaeus japonicus
ACATACCCAAAAACATGGCACCAAAGAAGTTCCAATACCATAAATCACTTTTTTTTCTTTTTTAACTCTGTCTATTCATCAACTCATTTGTATGTCTGTTTTGTCTGCCTGCTTATCTATCTTTCCAACTACCTGTCTGTTGATCTATGTGTCCATCTGTCTGTCTGTTTATCTGTCTGTCACACTGTCCAAGACTGTGTCGTACACAAATGCAAATAATGCATCATATAAGTCTTGTATATAGCATCATTAAAATAGTCCCAATCTCCAAAACAGAATTTGCATACAATATAGCAATAGTATGCTCAATATCCATTTCAAAGAAAGAAGAAAAAATAACAATACAAAAAAGAAAAAAAAAGTACATCAAACCTAAGTCATTTTGGTTTATTACTGCGACTAACCTTCCTAAAAGAGAATAATGCATAAAAATTAAATCTAACATTACAAACAGACTTACCTATAAATGAAATTCTTTAAAACCAACAGTATCATATAATAAGAAGACTGAATACCCCACAATACCTTATAGATAAATACATGGCATTACCTGAAATCATTTCAGAACACTGTAACCAAATAATTCATATGGCAATGGCATAAACACACATTGCAAAGCCTACCTGAATTTAATCATAATAACTTTGTTAGGATTTGTCATGTGCAGTTCTAGTCACGGTCAACTAATAAACTGAAAGCTTCTCTTTCATGTGATCTAAAAGTTTTGCCCAAAGAAATGGTTAGTGCTCACATACAGAAACTGCTTTCAACATCTCACAATTTATCGTCAGCTTTATTTCATTCACAGGGATTAACTATATCACATCATCAGTACGTTCTAAAGGAAATGATTATACAGATCAACATGAGAAAGACATATATCTTGAATCACAACATTATAGACTATACATATACAAGTACACTAAATATAATTTATATGACTATGGAAAACAAACTTCTACAATGGTGATGAAGCCAATGAGCCAATCATGCCATTAGTGCTGAGCGCTTGTCTTTTTCTCAACTTTTGTACCTCTTGCGCTAAGTCAACAGGTTTCTCAAAGAAGGACACAAGTCTCTCCTCATTGGCAATGTTGGCCAGGAACTGTTCGAAGGATATACTCCACTCCTGATGGGATGGCTGCGAGAGGGAGGAGTGCCGACTGGACTGGCCCGAGTCGTCATAGTTGTCGGGGGAGTGTCCACCTTCCTTGGCCACCTTGTCCTGCGTCTCCTTCTCCTCAACTTCTTCCTGTTTTGCATCATCAACAGGTCCTTCTAAGTCAACTCCTGAGTTCTTCTGGGCTTCCTCTGGAGTGTTAGCTGTGCTAATCGAACACTTATCAGAGGCGTGGAAGACCTCTTTGTGGGCCTGCTGTGAACAACAGGACTCTCCCTCCACAGTGGTTGCAGCTGACACATCTGACACTATTCCGCTGGTTTTGTCGAGTTCTGGGTCACTTCCCGAGGCCATTTCTCCAACATCACTTGCCTGTTGAGAAGATAAAATAGGTTGGACTATTCCTTTTCAACCCAATGGTACTGGGGAACGTGATATCACAACATGAGAATATTTCACTCCCGCCAAATGAAGTCCTATAATGTCATGATCTCTCCCTCAAATCATACATTTTATAATGTTACGTATGCATATAATATTTGACATGTGTCTTGAATGTGATAGCTTATTGCTAAAAGATGTTTTGAATAAAAAAATAATAACTTGAAATATCTTGTATTCTTCCCACTTCCTTCCTTTCTCTTTTGATCTCTCCCTCTCAATCTTTCCTTCTCTTTTGAAAATAAGTTTAATATCTGCAAAATGAAAAACAAATATAACCTCCAGCGTAAATGAGTTAAATTGGTTTGAGCTATGTGTGTCTTGAATGTGATAGCTTATTGCTAAAAGATGTTTTGAATAAAAAAATAATAACTTGAAATATCTTGTATTCTTCCCACTTCCTTCCTTTCTCTTTTGATCTCTCCCTCTCAATCTTTCCTTCTCTTTTGAAAATAAGTTTAATATCTGCAAAATGGATAAATTCTATTTTCAACCCATTCTTCTCCCTCATCTGTAGCTTTTCTCTATAACATCCAGTACTGCGTGTATATCACAGATCATAGATGCAAATCTAGAGACGCTATGATACCAAAATTTTTATCAGTACCAATTCTACATAATTAGGAAAATACTTATACTATTACCAATACAGTTACCACTTCACTGAAAACAAGTCACTAAGACTGTTATGATATACAGCTTATAGGTTAACACTATGGCATACCATAAACAGGGTTAACCCATTCCCGACGGGGGAATTCTAACCTTGAATGTCCAAATGCCGGGGCGTTTGAATTATTAGGCCTAAATCAATTGAATGGCCGGCACAATACTGTGCCGCCCGGCAACTGGGCTTTTGAATGCGCGGTACACATGCTGTACCACCCGTCCTGTGTGGGTTAAGCTCCAAAGGAAACATGCAATCTTCCTGATATCAATGTTGTTCGATTAGGTTACATTACTTTAGTTAACCCTATGGCGACGGTGCGTCACACTCGTGTGACACAGCCAAACTCCCGATGCCAGGGCGTCATGCCAGTGTAACGATTACAATGCAATATTGCAATCGCCCGGCATAGGGGTCTTCGCGTAGCGAGTGCCCCATCGGGAAAGGGTTAAGATATCATAGGACAGGTTGGGTTGTGCTGGGTGTCAAAGGCTACAGCCAGCCCCATGCTGTTATTAAAGAAATAGTTGTTATATCAAACTTAGTATCATGCTTCCAATAAATATGGGCTGGAAACTGAAACTGAAGCTAAAGTTAAAAAATGCTAAAAACATAAAAGATAACCTTTTTACACTTTATTTATTTAAACAAAAAAATAATCTGATAAGTATTATAAAATTGTGAATAAAGGAAAAAAGTTTCTTGCCACCACTACAACTACTGGCTTAAAATTTTAGGGATTTCACTTCATAAAAGATTTACTTGCATACTGGCACTAACTCTTTCATGCGACAAGTTAAATATAATTATAGTCACATACAATCTCTAAATTCCGCTGTTTCACATTTTGACGATGTCTGATCTTCTCGCTCCGACTTCCTCCGACTTCCCCATACTTTGTACCTGCCAACAAAGACTTGAAGAACGAGAGATGTTAAACAGATAGAGCACTTCATCTATATTGCTTACTTAGTAGTGAGTATGTGGATGGTTATGAATGAAGCTTTGCAATTGCAATTAATGATTTCTACTTTTTTCTTTCTTCTTCATCTTTGTTTTTTTTTCAGTAATGGTACTCTGGGTGCTTAAGAAACACATGTTTCTTCATCTTTTATCTGATTTTTTTTATCTGCATCTGATGCTAATTATCAAAATCAAAAATTCATGGGAATATTGGAATATGAATATTGTGGACTAAGGTCAAATGACCTTAGTTTTTAACACTCAACACAACATGCAGTAACATATATATATTTTCATTTATATATTTCGCAACACGCATTGCAACAAAAACAAAAAATGCATTTATTTTATCTGATATTCACCTCTCTCTCTATGTATAAAACAAAACAAACAAACTTTAAACATCTGTGTTCTACATTCAAGTAGAGATAGTTATATGAGAAAAAGATTTATTTTTAACAGTCAAAGGAACTATTGATTATAATGAAAACATTTACTAAGAAAAAACTAACTGTAAAAGTGGAAATAATAATGAATAATTATTTAAAAAATCAAAAAAAATCTTTAAAACAAAACTCAGAATGTACACATGAGGAGACATGACTGATAATAAAATGATAATTAATAAAATGAACACAAAAAAAAGTAAAAATAGAAAAAAAATGAAGTTATATCAGTCAAACAGGAAAAAAAAAAAAAAAAAAATATCTGGGAATTAAGAAAAATAAAAAAATAAATAAAAAAAAAAAAAAAAAAAAAAAAAAAAAGACGATATTAATTAAAATACTATTTAGAAAAACAAAAAAAAAAAAAAAAAAAAAAAACATAAAAAGAAGCAACTTCAGACACAAAAGAAAAAAAATCAGAATTGTAAACCAGATTCAGGTCTAGGGGTTTTGTTGCTTTGTTTTCAACAGACCTTACAAGAAATGGGTAGGAACCTTTTAGGTAAAATCTTGCCTTCCTGTTTTCTTTAGGTGTTTTTCTATCTAACATTTCTAATTCTCTTATTATATTTAAGGCGATAGATCAATAGCTTTCTATAATCAATTTCTAATATTTTTTTTTTTTTTTTTTTTTTACAATTTCTTAATAATGTATGAATGACCCTGCACTGACTTTGAATCAATGCTGACATGTTTGTCAGATTTTACACTAACTGAGGTATGCTCAATTACTAATAATAAACTCAGAGTATAAATAAAAAGGGCAGTCAAATACATGTGGTTGCCTCTAAGTTTGTATTCATTGGTAACAATAATTGTGTAATGTTGGTTTTACCAATATATTCAATAGCACCAGTTCTCTCAAAGTTTTTGGGTTCAACCTACAAAAGGTATGCATCCAAGATGATGTGTTATAGGGTTATAGTATTATAGCATGCGGCCATGATTGATTCTATTATAGTTCAAGTTACAACTAAGATATAGAGACTACCAGGTTTCTATTATAAAATGCGGTACTCCATTACTTCATCTTTCACATAAAAACAACCTCAGTAATCTGGTTTATGATCAGAAATTCTAAATCATTCCCACCAAGTGCCCACTATACATACTCTAGTTAACCCATTCACGCCAGATGACGTGCTGACATGTTTTGTGGTTTTTGCGTCAGGCTGGTCAAGGCTGGCACTTGGAGTGAGCGAGCAGACAGCCCAGGCTCACGGCTAGTGCGCCTGAGAATCCCAAGGCGTTAGGCTTATGCATTCGAAAACCCCAGCATTCTGACCATTCAGAGCCAGAACAGCCCCGGCATGAATGGGTTATGAGAGTATGCATAGTGAGCCAGTCGGGCACCTGGTTGGACATTCCTCTTAGTAGGTCATGGTGGTGTAATGGTTAGAGCCGTGCTCGTGCAGGTGTATGTATATCTCTATAATAAAATGCATTACTGCATTACTCCATCTTTCACATGACTGAATATGTATGATCATTCCTGCCCGCCCCTCTTTTTCACATCAAGTGTTTTTCTTTCATTCTTTCATTTCTTCCATAAAAAAAAAAAATACAGGTATCTAGAAACAGTAGCAGATCAAGTAATTTTTTTTTTTTTTTTTTAGAGATAACAATTGTGCGACACTTTCTCCAGGGTGTTTTTCCACTACATGGGGCCGCGCTGAACCTCTCAGAGCGTTTTTCACCCACCCTATCCTTATGGTTTGCATGACTGCTTCTACAATGTAAAGGCATGTAAAAATATTGCCATGTTCAGAGGAGTTGAAAAACATGTTACAGCAATGCTTTTCTAGTGTTATTTTATTTAACTCTGCCTATATTCTTTATTCTATGTGATAATACCAATGGAAAGTGGAATCATTCTTTTAGTGAAAGATTTTTATAATTTTTTTTTTTTTCTTCTTCTTTTTCTTGGCCAGTCACATTTGATTTAATGATGGTCTTCTGACTCGGAACTTTTTATTCAACTGATCTGAAGCAGAAATTTACCATGACGTCATCAATATCATGTATGTCATTTTTTTACGTTACATTTTATGACTTTCAACACCCCGGTCTACGACACTAGCAGCACCGGTTAAAAATTAGAGGAACGGGGGAAGGGTTTTCTCCGCCCTCTGGGTAGTACAGACTAGCCCAAAGGATATTTTTCCATAAATCAATCATAAAATACGGGTTTATGCTGACATTGGAACCTTGTAGTCATAATATTTCATGACTGTGTGTGCGCTACAACTGTGAGCAAATCCCGATGTCGCATCATGTACGCCTAATTGGTGCCAACATGTATGTCATGACACCAGTATGCAATGGGTTAACTAAAGTAACAGAGTCTAAGAAATTAAGAACAATAATTATATCTAATAACAATCTAGTATTCTATTACTGACATTTCAGCACATTACAATTGGCCCACCTAAAACTCGACGAGAAAATGCATGTCTCAGGACATCACCCACATCCGAGAATATTTTCTGATCACATGATAGGAAATCAACCAGCACGAATGGGTTAATATTAATATTCTTAACCCTTTGATGACGGGGCGACACACCAGTGTGACGTTCCCGATGCAATATTACATAGGCCCGGCGTAGGGGGTTTCCACTTATCGCCAGGCCTGTCGGGATTGGGTTAATAAGTAATTCATATCAGTAGCTAACAATGAAAAGTGTCCACACTTCAAATCACTTCTCAAACTTTTCTTTTTAAAAGTTTTGCAACCATGGTGCTGAAAACATCAAGCATGCACTAAAATGCCATTTTTTTTATATTCCTGTTTCTTGTTTGTTTGCTTGCTTTGCTTGAATAAGTCCTCTCTTTAAAAAATCAAAATCAAAAGGGAATTAAAAAATCAGGTGTTGAAATATTCAAGGTATGGGACTGACACTTATCTATCTTTTCATATTCATGAATCAGCATTTATTGCTGTGGCTATCTACCTGATCAAAATTTTACCTTAAAAATCCATCTTGGGTGTAGGCTCTGTGCCTGCACCCTACTTTATGCCATATGAGCCACAATCTAATAACATATAACCGTACCAGATTTTATCTAATTTTCTCAACCCATTTTCTTTTATGCAAAAATCATTACAGACATTACAGGCCAACTTCAACGTCCGGTGGGACAGTCCCCTTAAGGTTACTAATGCAGTGTTCACTTTCCAGCCAGAATTTTTTCTGTTTCTTGTCACACATACAAACATTGTTTTTATGGTCATATGCACTGTGGTTAGAAATTGTAACCGAAACTGATTGTGTTATGTATGAAATTAATCATAAACAAAGCAAAATACACTTTATAATTCTCACAATATCAGTAAGATATTAACCCACACAGGACGGGTGGTACAGCATGTGTACCGCGCATTCAAAAGCCCAGTTGCCGGGCGGCACAGTATTGTGCCAGCCATTCAATTGATTTAGGCCTAATAATTCGAACGCCCCGGCATTTGGACATTCAAGGCTAGAATTCCCCCGTCAGGAATGGGTTAATATGAATATAATCATTATCATAACTGTAAGAATAATAATTATATTCTTCAGTGTATAACATTTATCACCATACAAAACTAAAGCTGCTACATCAAAAACATTATGAAAGTCTTCAAAGGAACTTTATTTTAGCATGATTTTCATTTATTGTTTAAACAAAAAGACTAAAGATGTGAACTCCTGTGAGAAAATGTGTGTCAAGATATAAAACTAAGTTTTGTATATACCAATGCAAACTTTTGCTTGTTCTTTAAGCTTAAAATGATTCTATACAAACTATTTTTATTGAATGATTTCTTTTATGACTGCTACTTTTGCTGAAATATGAATTTGCAAGTGACCTGTATTTGGATGCTTGCTCAAATGGTTAGCTACCAATTTTTCTGAAGGATGGGATAATTTTGGATTTTTTTATGTTAAATCTGTAATATTGTTAAAGCTATATGGTTCTCTTTTGCAATGTCTTTAAACTCTTTGCTCTTGAATATCACAATATAACATCAAATAAAGACAACTACCTCACACATCAAAAAGTAACAATTACATGAGACTCTGAATGGATACTGCTGAATTAAGCAAGCACTATACACAGTCCCTCACTGTTTACAACTGACACAACAAAGTCTCACTGGGAGGGGAAAAAGTTGCAACTCCTAGACTAAAAGGACATGACTGCTAAATTATCAATATGCGGAAACATTTTCTTATATCTGTATGGCCATAATAAGCAGACTTCTGATGAACAGGCTTTCTTTTTGAAGTAGACCAATAATAGATCACTTGAACATGAGCGGACCAATTTAGATATATGCTGTTTATAATGCCATGAATTGTAACCAAGGACCATGCACTGTGTTAGCTAGAGTGGAATGCAAAGGCAAGGAAGTCAATGGAAAATGCGGTGAAAAGCCTTTGGGAGGTGGAGTTGGAAGGGTGATGAGAGACGCGAGTCTCACCTGACGACTCAACTTAGCGTTCAGGGTGAATAACTGACATGTGGAAAGCTTTTGTACACTTTGTGACACTGCCTTATTTGGTTGAGGATGAGAGGTGAATACACTATCAAGCTGTAAACACTTGAGAAAACTCCAACTGATCTCAAAGAAAACTGGAGCTATGAACAAGTGTAATTTGGGATTTCTACAAACAGAACGGATCTGCATGATTGCTGTATCCACTTTAGTTTGAACAATGGGGCTGAGCTGTCAGCTAAGGCTCAGTCACTTTCACAAGAGATTAGAAGTGACAGAATAACCAACACTACTTGCATCATTAACGAAACTCTCGTGTTTCTTACCACACACCACAATGTTATATTCTGCAAGAAATTTTTGCAAGTCGTCATATTATGCTAACTTGTTCAGGTCACAAAGCAATATCTATTCACAGCAACATATCCAAAAAAGTTTCTGTTGAATTTAATAGGCAAGGGAAGATTGTCACATTCATTACTATATATGGGTTTACAAGTATTGAAAAAGGGGGTAAAAAAAAAATGAAGTAAATAAGAGAACGAAAACACTTTCCACCTACCAACTCTCGACAGTGATGTAAATATGTCTTGGTTGGTCTCGAGTGCAAAGAAGCTGTACACAGAACGCCACATGTTGATAAATTGTTCTTGGTTCATGGTGGGCAAGAAGCGCTGCTCGTACATGCGGTAGTCACGATTGTGTATTGTTGCCAAACCCGTCAAGGCATCACAGTATTCTGAAAGGAAACGGTTGTATATATAAATACATTGGATACAGGATGTCTTAGCATAATGATTGATAATATCTAAGAAAATCTTGAACACATAAGCTGTCTTTCTATTATATTGGTCCTACAAAGATAAATTTATTCCCTATAATTATATTAAAACAGTGCTAACATATCATTAACATCACTTCAATAGAGTTAAATCCAACATGAGAATTTTGTTGACTACAAGATTTCATATTTTCTAAAAGTAAGTATCTCCACTGCATATCTTTTTGCAGCCTTTGACATCCTGAAAAGACAACTTTGAAATACCTTGTTTGGGAGAGGTCTCTGTGGTGTGGGAATCTGTGTCGTCTGCAACCTCCAGGTCAACTTTCCCTTTCTTCGGGCCATCATCCATGAAGTCAAAATACTCCTCTGCCTCCACAGCTGCCTCTTCCTCCACTTCATCAGCTGGATGAGGTATTCGAGAAATTGCTATTAGATTATTAGGACTGGCTCTTTGCATTTTTTTTGTCTTTTTTTAAATAGTTTTTATATCCTAATAATTTCTTTTATATCCTACCATATTTTGTAAATTCATTAATTTCAGTCAGAAGATTTTGAAACAGAATTTCATTTTATATTTCTTCCTGTTTAATATTAAAATATTTGCTTTTTCATATTTTCTTCTATATTCTATTTTCTTTTATCTCTACTGCCCAAAAGAGAATTACAAAAGCAGTATTTTGATGGAATGGACAGATCTTTACAACTTATTTACATCACATAAGCATCTTAACCTGATAACGACAGGGTGGTTTCTATATTCTATTTTCTTTTATCTCTACTGCCCAAAAGTGAATTACAAAAGCAGTTTTTAAATGGAATGGACAGATCTTTACAACTTATGAACATTTTGCCTGGGTATTTCAAAATGCACAGCCCTAAAACCTCAAGCTATTTGTATGCCAAGGCAGCGGCCAGCCACTACACACCTGATCACTCGGAGACACAACCAAAATCATGACACAGCAGGAAGACTAGACAAGCCATTAGGGGGTTAATATTAGTCCCTTGTTTCATTTTTAAATTTTTCCCTCTTCCTACAATATATTCATGCCCCAAAAATAGCAATATTTTCTCACTAATTAAGTAATATTTAGTTCAATGTCACTGTTGCAGTAAAGCTTATTTTCCCTATCTGCATTTATCCACCTGATATAGTAAATCATATCAATAATAATAATAAATACATTTTCATAGGGAAAAAAATCATCTCACAAACATATGCAAAATAATAATAATAATAATACATCTTCTCTTACGTTTTCTTGGCTTATCCACCTCGTCTAAGCTTGGTGGGAAGGCTAAATGCAGGTAGTAGAATAATCGCAGCTTCCGGGCAAAATCTCTGCCGCAGAGGACACCAAAGAGCCATGCCACAGAGCGGAAACTAAGGACGTGGGATCCATCAACATCTAACATCTGTCAAAGCAAACAATGATATTTTCCTGAAGACTACTTTTAAATATTAATATATGAATAAACAAAATTCTTATAATAGAATAAAAAACTAGTTGACCAATAAGAAGTCTACTGACATATCTAAAAGAAGGTAAAAACTACCAATATATACATATCATAAACACAAAATCAAAATTCATCAAAATTCAAGAATATAAATAGAAAAAAGAGTACTTCTTCACAAATTCTAATTTCAAGTCCATAATGAATACAAAAAACAACAACAGGGACCTACATTAAACATGCTAGTCGTCAAACTTTCTGCCCGATCACCCTGTCCCCAGGGCGACACGGCCAAAAATAGCTGACGGAATGTTTCGTAGCCTAAGGCATATCCCTCTTGGTTTAGTGGATTTCCTGAATTATTACGCTGCCGGATTTCCTTGTCATCTCCGCCTAGAATCTGCTCACTGCGCACATATACCACCAATTCCTGCAGGTATATTGATAAATAGAACGAGTTGTAATAAGGCTGATCCTTCTTATCCTATTCTTTTGTAATAACAATAAAAATCTAGTAATGGACTTTCCATGATTACATCACCTAGTAATGAATTTGGCAAGATATTATATACCAATAATGAAATTGCTATAATTTAATAATTTAAAAAAGAAAAGAAAAAAATGTTAACTACAATTTCAAAAGATTAATACATCTGACTTTGAGATCTCCCCTAGCATATAGCCTAGTATAATAGAGGAAGTTGTTTGAACAAAAATTTATAATGAAAAATGGAAAATGTATGAAAGAGAATAAATAATTTCACAATATGTTTTACAATAATTTCAAAATATGTAACTGATGAATTTCGATGTCACACCATCAAAATTACATGACTCTGATGAAGATATACCATCAAAATTTGACAATCACATACATTACTCACTGAAATTAATTATTCTCTTTTGTACTTTTACTACATGTGTCCTAACCTAACAATATCAAAACATTACTAAAAACTAAATAAATCACAGATAACACAATTAATCAACCCAACTAACCTTGAGATCTTCTTCCCCCAGCATACAATCTGGCCCCACAGTGCGGAGAGTATTCCTCATCACCGTGTCCTCCAGGGTTTGCACCACACGTAACCTGTGTTTCACGCGAAGTCTTTCGATGGCCACGTTGGTGATAAAGCCATAGCCTGTGTAGGCAGCTTCAATGACTTCTGTGATATTGACCAACCTCTGGAAAATGAGGAATGAGAGAAAATAATGGTAAAACAAAGGAATATGAGTTGGGAGAAGGAATTTAGTCTTTAACGTCTTGTATCCGCGGCAGTAGCCAGACTCCCTTTTCCTAACTTTGTCATTCAGGATTGCTCTCAGGCATTTTGTGCAACTTCCTAAGCCAGAATACCAGGACTTTTTACTGCCCCAGGGTAACTTTGATCCAATTCTGTCTGCAAATTGTGAGGACAACATGCTAATACTATCCTTTCATAAAAGAAAATATATAATAACAAAAATCATAATAATTCATCCACAAAAAAGCCAGAAAACATACATCTGGTGAATCCGCCTGCTTGTCTCCCGATACGCTTGATCTCCGCTTAGCATAGCGAGCCGCGGGACTCGTAATGGAACCAAGATAATCAGACAGAACCATCATGGCTTCTCCCTCATCACCACATTCTGAAAGAAATGTCATGAGAGGATGAACAAAAATCCATGTCTCATTCACAGACAAAATATCTCATTCTTTCTATTAAGTGAAAAGAAGATCAACTGTGAAAAAAATTGGAATGCATGTGTATTCTTTGATTATCAATCCCTAAAGATAAAAATACCCTAAACACAAGTACACAAGGGGAAAATATTAATATACATTAGGAACAGTAAATCAAATACTTACTCTCTAACGTCTCTTTGTTTGCCTCCAAGATAGCAAGGGCAACCATAAATACAACACGCGCACCATCGTAGAAAAAGCAGTCAACTACATGAACGGCCGCTTCAAATGGCATAACACTGTGAGAGAGATAATCATCATTGGTATTTTATTTTCAGTTTGAACAGTATGTAATAAGGAAATTATTCTTGGCTATCAAACAGGCAAGAAAACAGAAAGAGGACATAACAGGCAAAAGATGAATACATGGTAAAAGGATAAATAAAAGAAAACAGGAAAAAGGGGGAAGAAATTGAAATAAAGAATAATGACCCATTGTAAACAGGCATTGTGACATGTATGATGCACAAGTTTTTGGCTTGATGGCGGGCTTCATGACGCATATGAAAAGTTGTCATTCCATATTTGACATTGGGAGTGAGTGTACTTCTGAGTTTCATTATTGTACTATGAATAATAACTCTTTTTAGTGAGTGATGATAACAATTACAATAATAATTACTGTAATTACCATAATATTCAGCAAAATAGATTTTGTTTAACCCATTCACGCCGGGGCGGAATTTCGCCTACTCCCGATAACGCCGGGAAGATTTCAAGCGAGCGTTAAAATCAAACAGATGGCACCACTATCTCCTAGCACTAGCAGGGAAGAAAGCCTTGAACGGAACCAATCTACGGGTTCTAGCAACCACTATCTTCAGAGAGTGATGACACACCACAAGATGCCATTCACTTGCTCTAAAGTACAGATGATTTTTTATTTATGAGAGAAAATTTATTCATGAGAGAAAAAAAATAAAAAGAGAAGTGGAAAGTGGATTCCTCTGATGATTTCAAAATGACTATCCCACTCCCATATAAAGATCTTTATTTATGGATACAATTGCAGATACACTGGATTATCAAATGATAATTAGTCACAAGCTATAAAACAAATCTTAAAATTAAAAGTAAAAACTCTTACCTGAGGAAGAGAGTCAGGAACCAAGAGAGGGAGATCAGAGAAATGATGCCCAATTCAGATAGCTTATTATGAAGGCCAGGCAAGTGGTCCAAAATGAGGTCCTCGAGCACTCCTTGATCAACGAGAGCCCCAACTACCCTGGTGTTGTAATAGTCAGGAAGGAGACGTTCGCTGAGCGCTGCCAAGAGCCAGAAGGACTCCTCTTCATTACAGTACACAAGCAGCACTGACGCGACTATGTTCATTGCCTGGCAGTAACCTATGGGATATAAATATATAATTATTAAATTGGCACACATTTGGATGAAATAATTTGCACACACAAGGGAAAAATTAAACCATAACATTTTGAGTCAGGCTACATACCTCACTGGCAAAACCTTATTTCAATTCTACTGTCTTATCAGCAGTCTGGGGCTCAAACATCACAGTTTAGTATTTATCTAGTTATTGTGGCTGTTTTATTTCATCTTTATATTCCATCATCATGTTAGTAGTGTGTTCACAGAGGAGGATGTCCAGCTCAAAACAGATAAGTATACTAAATAAACTAACCAATAGCAGGATTCCTCCAAGCATAAGCACAGAGAACCCGTCTCAGTGCTGATATCCCCATCTCACTCTGGAAGGCAGGGTGCTCAGGAAGGGAACGGTGCAGGTCCCTCTCAATCTCGTCATTAGCTGGGCCTCCTCTCTTTAGTCCTGCTACCACAGCCTGTTCGTAACTTCCTACGTTGGTTGCCAATTCATTGATAGCACCTGCGAGATATATCAGATCCTTGGTCAACTCAGTTCAGTAAATGATGCATGATCACAAGGTAACTATATAATGGTAGTGTTTTGCTTGGGTGTTGATTATTCAATGACAGTAGGTCTCCCAGTTCTGTTAAATATAAGGTCTCATAAAAAAACACTAATGGCAAAATAAAAGTTTCCTTGAACATGGACCAAACTCTGGAACAAAGGTCCTGACTAGGCCCATATATTATAGACCAGTCATTCTGGGACAGTTAACCCAATACCGCCGGCCGCCGGCCACAGACGGCGATTATGTAATATGATAGCGCCGGGTGCCGGCATACGCCATCAATAATATAATTGATTTAGGCCTATGCGTTCGAGAGCCCCGGCATTGAAGCCATAAAAGACGAAACAGTCCCGGCGGGAATGGGTTAATAATAACAGGCTCTGACTTTACAACATGGACTTGACTCTGTAATAGCAGCTTTGACTCTGAGGTGAGAGGATTTGATCTTACAATATTCAGCTTTGTCTTTGCAATAAATGATTCTTACTCTATAGTAACAGTCTAATTTGGGGCATGGAATTCCTCTACTTCTTCACTATTAACTCACCAGAAAACACCATCCAAATTTCTGGCCGCACTGAGTCGGGAAGACCTTCCAGGACAAGGCGTGCTGTTTCGACTGTCCTGTACATGGTGACTCCTCGGCCATACTCCGCCCAGTGCCTCTCCCAGATGTGCTCTTTTCTTCTCACTCTTTCTTCCTCCTTGAAAAAAAAAAAATTATTAAAGATATTTCTTATACTAATAATCTAAAGAGTCTTGATAAGATGATAAGTTATGAATATCAACACTGCTTTAGTTACATATATGAGAATACCATGGTGTTGCTGTTAATATATAAAATTACCAAAATTGAGACAAAACAGGTAATGTTACCTTCTGAAAAATTCTCCCCTAGCTTTCCCACAATAGCCAATTTACTTTAGGCCCCAACTATCTCTGCTATATCAAAAGAACTATATCCAACATCTCATCATTAAATCTAACTCACTTCTACATCTTCATCAAGGATAGGACACAGAGCTCTCAAGGGCAAGGTTGTAGTCTCTGCTTCAAGAGTTTCTGAGACCAGTGTGGTGTTGCTGTCAGCTGCACTGCCTATACCTGTGGGTGAAAGATAGAATGAAACATTGGAAGAAAAAAAAAAAAAAAAATGTAAATCTAAATGGTGAAAACTTCTGTGATACAAATTTTTGCTATGGTTTAATTACACATTATGTGTATTCTATGTTCTATGTCTACTTGTTTAAAAATTGTTTTCTAATGCACTTTTTCATGATAGGAATAATGTGGCTCCAACCACAAATGGGAACAAATAAGTTACTTGGAAAAAACAAGTGAAAACCCAAAGCAAATAAGACTTAACCATTCCCACTGGGGCCTATATTTGCCTAGTGCTGTGCAGTGACCAAGCGTGAGATCCCTCTCGGCACAGTGCCTTACTCAACTTCTCAGAATGATTTTCATTTGCTCAATTGAACGAGGTGATAATAGTAGGTTTTTTGTATTTATTTACATTATTTCACAAGTGAAGAAAAATGTGTCTATACAAGTAGAACTCCTATGAGTTATGCATAAATTACGATGTAAAACATATTTTTAGAAAGGGAGAACATGACTTGATAGGATGTTTATCCAGTAGGAGGGAAATATTCTCATGACGTGATATGTCACCCACCGCCTATGGGATATATATATATATATATATATATATATATATATATATATATATATATATATATATATATATATATATATATATATATATATATAAAAAGAAAGAAAGAAAGAAAGAAAGAAAGAAAGAAGAAGATAACCATCTAACATAAAGAAATTACGCTTTCAGTCTGTCTCTCAAATCTAAAATATACTCACTCAGGCTGCTGAGGCTAATGTCCTCACTCCTATCATCACAGACCGAATTGGATCGACTGTCGACCCTAGAACTCCCGAAGGACAGGTGGTCCGGAAGAGCACTGTGAAAGAATCACGGGAGTGAGGTGTAAAAATGGAGAAATTTCGTCCTTCCAAAGTTCTTGCCTTTCTTCTCTAATGATCATTATTAATAAAGCAGTCATCTTTTTTTAAACATAGTCTACTAAACTTTATCTTTTAAACACATCCACTTACTTTTTTGTGGGTATACTCTTGCCCAGCATCTCCGACAGTTTGTTTATGACAAAGTCTCGATCCCCAACATCAATGAATAGGAAAGAGTTGGTCAAACTGGACTGTGTTGTACAGATGAACAGAGCACGTTTCACAGTTGCATTTCCTTTTACGCTATCCACACGCTCTACACTTTGCACATCACGCAAAGGACACACCACACTCACTAAGTTCGCAATCTGTTGTGGAAAGGAACAATGTGGGATTTTGTTGTTGTTGTTGTTGTTAACTTCATTATTATTATTATTATTGCTAGAATTGTTGTTATTGTCGTAGCATTGTTGCTGTTATTACTGCTGTTGTGTCGTTATTTGTATAGGATACTCTCACTCTTACACTGCTTAACCCTTTCACTACGAGGACGCGTATACTGCGTCCTCGCAGCGCTCATGAAAAACCCTAGGACACGCATACTGCGTCATGGCTGAGCTCTATTGGAATTAAGTTTTCTTTTTTCCGGATACTGTGCAAGATCTTTCAGAATAGATGTCGTATATGATACGATGGATTACTTGACTTTCATTATTATTACATAAGAGTGGGATTGGCTTATACCAGGGGAGGTACCGATGTGCCCTGCTAGCAATCAGTTTATTATTTATTTATGGAACATTATGTAAAAACATAAAACTTATTATGATTAGTT
Source organism: Penaeus japonicus (assembly GCF_977035675.1). Lineage (NCBI taxonomy): Eukaryota > Metazoa > Arthropoda > Malacostraca > Decapoda > Penaeidae > Penaeus > Penaeus japonicus. Next base: position 19,599,490 of record NW_028234442.1, read on the forward strand.
TACCATACTACTTCAACCGTTTTCTTTTGTCATTTGAGTGAGGCCTCCCACCAAGGTCACTCTTTCCATCTTCCTCCCAACCCATGTAAATAACCTGTCACATGCATATGGGGGCAGAGGTTAACTATGCATATTTTGATATATAACACATGATGATTATGTTGAGGTTTCGGCTTAAAACTTGTAGAGGTTTTGGCTTAAAACTTGTCATATTCAATAGCGACGTTTAAAATTTGGCGCACGCCAGCAGCTCGGATGCAGCGCGGGGAGCGTCTTCTATTGCACGTAGTGAAAGGGTTAATAATGTATCATTAGTTGAGTTTTATGAGTTTTTAAAATTTCCTTTTTTTCAAACAATTGACTCCTTGGTCAACTGCTTGGATAACACATCTAACATATTGCTATATCACTAAATATATTACTCCTCTCCTTACAGCCGTAACTGTACTCTATCCAACAAGTGTATCTACCATCAATTCTTCCATAATAAGATATTCATATTTCTATTCAATTATCAAGACCTAAGATCAATAAACATGGGAGTCACATTATCTAAAACAAAGGTTAATACATCTTTGAACACCTCAATTAGTAATATCTTAATACATACAAAAAAAGAAAAAAAAAAGAAGTTAATCCTCACCTTACTGTCAAAGCAGATGTAGTTGAGAGAAATATATAATGTTCCACTGACATAATTTTTCTTGTAGGGAGTCCAGAGGGAACAGGTAGTGGACCCATCTAATTTCTCACTCAGTGGTAATCTGTGAAAATGAGAGATCATAGAATATCCATTACCATATGTTGCATATAAAAAAAAAATTCTGGTAAACAGCATATCTAAATATTTCTAATCACAAAATCAAGCAAAAATAACAAACAATATTCCTATAGAGTTTGCATTGCTTCACGTTATTTTGATTTAGTATGTAAACTTTCTACTGGTGTACCCTACTGCATAACGACATTGTGACACACATGCTTACCTAAACTTACTACGGTACATGTCTGAATGAGCTCTTGCATCTAGGTCCCTTTTTAAGAATGATGGCTTCTTTGGTACTTTTTTGCTGTAAAAGAAAAAAACAGTATTACATGTTTAATTGTAATAAGACATAATTTGGGAATTATCTAAGCTATAGAGTATAGGGACTGGGGACTATTATGTACCAATATCAAATAAATCTTATATTTGTTTCCAACTGTTAACCCATTGCAGACGGAGATAAATTTGCTTGCCCAGCCTCCAGGATAGGTTTTATTTTAGAGAGAGACCGCTTGAAGCAATATAATTTGAAGCATCCCAATCTCTTTCAGTTATTCATTGTAAAACTAGAGCGGTTTTTGTGTTTTATTTTTTTGTGTGTTTTATTGAGTTTAGAGACTTATATGTGCCGTATGACAGGCTCTATCAGTGCTGCAGTTGACTAAAATTGTAGTATGTTATCCATATTAGCTCATTATTTTCTTTATACTCAATGTGATAGAAGTATTGCTGTTTTATGGGAGGACAAAATGCAACTTTATTTTTTTCGTATTTTTGTGCTGTCATGAACGAATACGAAACATATAACCCCCTACAATAAAGATAACAAGAAGAGGTAGGGAAGAGGAATGAAACCTGTGCTTGTGACTGTGAGTGCCACAGTGAAAGACATCCATATTGGCACAGGAGCACATTTTAGACACTGGGTATGGATTGAGTCACCTTCCTCTTCTCGTTCTGCCTGCACATCCTTCATCGGCGGTACTTTAGAGCAAGGGTTCATCAACTTAGTGTGTGCCATCGCTCTATAGAGACAGTGCATGCTAGAGACCGTGGATGGGTGCCATTCAAGGCTCTCTCACCTGCTGGTGCTAGAAAAAAGTGGTGCCATCTAGGTTTTGGACGTTAAGCTTGCACGATATTACGGTAATTATAGTAATTAGGACTGCAGTAGCCATCATCACTCATTCCTTTTTCATAGCACAATAAAATAGCACAGTGATCCAAAATCCCCGAACGTCGTGTACGTCATGACGCCCGTCGTCAGGCCAAAGCTCCTACGTCATGTATGTCATGACACCCGTACGCAATGGGTTAATAACAAGGAAATAATATTAACCAAAGACAAGAAGAAAGAAAACAGACTATATTAAAATCAGAATACAGAAATCTACAGTCACTTCTAAAATTAGATAAAAAGTAAGGACTACAAGTACTGCAAAATATTCCAAACTATTAACCTATTCGTGCCATTTGACGTCCTATCACATGCTCATATGTACTCGTGTGATTATTTATATAATTCTTCTTTTCATTTTGGTAAAAAAAAAAAAAAAAAAAAAAAATTTGGATGCCCCACTAAGAGATAGCTTCCACTTTCCATTAGTATTTTCACATAGAACAGAAGAATAAAGGTAAAGTTCAATAAAATAACACTAGAAAAGCATTGTTGTAACATGTTTTTTGACTAAAATTATTCTCTTGAACATGGCAATATGTTTATGTGCCTTTATATGCCTTTACATTGTAGACACATTCATGCAAAACACTTTTCCCCAAAGCTATATACAATTTTTTTTTTTTTATCACATCTATATTTTCATCATATAATGTCTATATGAAATAATTGTTCTTTGATTTGACCCACTCATGACAGGGGCATTCCAGCCTTGCATGTTACAATGCCGGGGCTCTTGAACGCATAGGCCTAAATCAGTTAAATAAACGAAGCCGTATGACGTCACCCAGCGAATGGGCCTTGAATGCGCGGTACCCGTGGTGTACCACCCGTCCAGAGAGGGTTAAGATATGGAGAACAATTCAAATCATGACAGACAAAGAGATGGTTTCATAAATGCTTAGTTAGAACGGAATCAATATGTAGGCTAATTCCTTGAATTTTAGCAAAAATAAATTAATTCTAATTTCTAGATTAACCCTTTCCCGACGGGGCACTCGCTACACGAAGACCCCTATGCCGGGCGATTGCAATATTGCATTGAAATCGTCACACTGGCACGACGCCCCGGCATCGGGAGTTTGGCTGTGTCACACGGGTGTGACGCACCGTCGTCATAGGGTTAATTGTTGTTAATGATATAATAATAATTACATTAATAATAATAATATCAGGAACAATAATGACAGTAACTTTGGGACAGAAATAGGAATAAAAATAAAATCATTCTTCTATTAACCCGTTCCCGACGGGGC
>NW_028234442.1:19612688-19615188 GCF_977035675.1 Penaeus japonicus
ATACGTAATTCCACATACTAAGCGAAGAAGGGGCGTATACAACCTCTACATATCTCGCTCTCCCTATTCTCAAAACATACTATTTTCTACTATTTATTCACTGTACACGGTAAATTACTCACCAGAACCCCCCGGCCATCAACACTTCCTCCGGTTTCACCCACATGACTGCTGCTACTTAATGGCCATCGTATTTCTGCCTTCATAAAAGTGTTGAAAATCAGCTGGTTTTGTTGACATCCAGTTGTTGACTTCCACCGCTAGAGGGCAGTAAGTCCTCGCCTACCGCGGGAATTTTAAATATGATTATGGCTATCGTCGTTGTCGTAGTTATTACTTATTTTTATTTTTGTTTTTCTTTCTTTGTCTTTTTTCTCTTTCTCTGCCTCCTCCTTCTTCTATTCCTTATCTTTTTTTTTCTTTTTCATTTACCTTCCAGCTTCCTTTCTTTTCCTCCTCCCTTTTCTTCTTCTTTTTCCTCCTCCTCCTCTTTCTTTCTTTTTCCTCCTCCTCCTTCTTCTTTTTCTTCTTTTTTTTCCTCTTCCTCCTCTTTCTTCTTTTTTTCCTCCTCCTCCTCCTCCTTTTTCTTCTTCTTTTTCCTCCTCCTCCTCCTTTTTCTTCTTCTTTTTCCTCCTCCTCCTCCTTTTTCTTCTTCTTTTTCCTCCTCTTTCTTCACTTCCTCATCTACCTTTTCCTTCTCCTAATTTCTCCTCTCCATCCTCCTCCATTTCTTTTTTCACGAGTTTATTAATTTCTGAGAGTTATCAAAGCCTTTTTTTAAAATATGCATAGAGTTGGTGTGCTTTATGCATCTAAATCACTTCGTTCTATATGCAACTCTCTTTTCTGTGTATTTTCCTATTAATTTTCCCCCTTTTCATTTCCTCTACTTTAATCACAGATCATGAGTTGACTTGCATATTCCATTGAAATATATTTATTTATGTACCTTTTTTCTGTGAGACAAAACTATATATATGGGAGGGAATATGGCATTCAATATCATTTGCTGTATCATTCTCATCAAAACCTCAGATTGGTTGTGTTAGTGAGTAAACAATGGTTATCATTAAGGATTAGTCATTCAAATATTTATGAATTTGATGAGTTTTGTCTTGTCAATATAACCATCTATGAATGCAGCAAGGAAAAATTATTTATGGTAACTTTTTGTTATTTTTGTTTTTATATATATATTTTTTAACTTATTTTTTCCTATTCATTTGTTATGGATTTTTTTTTATTCCATATACCTGTTTTATTCTTTATGGTTGAAATTATGCAGTTGAAGGAATACAGGGGAATGTGTTTTGTGGGTGTTGGTGTTTTTTGTGTATTTAGTGTGTTTGGGGGGGATTTCGGTTGTAGTAGTGTTTATTTTATGGATGTTTTTTTATATAGATGAGTTTTTGAAATAATTTTGTTATGTTTGTTGTCTGGCTTTCATCTTTTCATGATAATCTTATCTAAAACAATTCATATTTTTCCCAGCAGTGTCATGAAATGAAGTGGTATACCTATTGAAAATGGATAATGATAATGTTAAACAATGGTAACTGCAACAGATAATTTAAATTTTTGTATTCTTGTATCACTAATGACAACAGAAATTTCTTGTTCATGAATGGTGTCTCATATTTCAAAATAGACCTTGCAACAAAGGTTTAAAGAGTACATATCCACTTTTATCTTTTATTTTTCCTCCTACTCCTTGCTTTACTGTATCTTCATAATTCATTCAGTCTTTTTTTGTAAGCAGGAACATCTTTTCAATGGTTGAAGTTGGTTTACTATACTTCATAAAGGATCAGTGAGAGCATTACCTGTATTCTAGACGGTTTCTTCCTAGAAAATAGCCCACATCATTAGTAGCTGATACCTGATTCTCTTTTCCCCAAGCCCATTTAGAGAGAGAGAGAGAGAGAGAGAGATTTTTGAAGATGTAGGAGAGCTGAGAGGGGAGATGAGGATGGTGGAGAGGAAGATGAGGAGCGGAGAGAGAGTTTGGAAGAGAGAGGAGGAGAGCAGAGAGGAGAGGGAGAGAGGGACAGAGAAGACGGGAGGAGAGAGGAGGAGAGAGGAGGGAGGAGGGAGATAGAGAGGGAGAGAGGGATGAGATGGGGAGAGAGGAGAGGAAGAGAGGGAGGAAGGAGAGAGGTGGAGAGGTAGAGGTGTGGAGAGGACGAAGAGAGGTTGAGGAAGAAGAGGAGGGGTGGGGGGGGGGGAGGAAGAGAGGGAAGGGGAGGAGGGGGAGGGATGGAGAGATGAGAAGAGAGAAGGAGAGAGAGGGAGAGAGAGAGGAGAGGGAAGAGCGGAGGAGGAGAAGGGAGAAGGAAAGAGGGAGAGGGAGTAGAGAGAGAGAGAGAGAGAGAGAGACTGAGAGAGAGGGAGAGAGAGAGAGAGAGAGAGAGAGAGAGAGAGAGAGAAAGAAAAAATATCTTAGAGCTGGTCTGTTTAGTTAGTCTTTCCTGTTTTCTTGTACTACATGGGCCAAAACAGT